>NC_081524.1:4290926-4590926 GCF_030273125.1 Centropristis striata | reverse complement strand
GCCTGAAGAGAGCCAGCAGTGTGCCGGGAGAGAGTCTCACACAGAGACACAACCGTGATACACTTGCTTCCTGGAGGATTTTCACAGCGCACTAGTTTAGTAACAGTCACTCCAACGGCAGTACTGGCAGAGTGGAAGCAGAGATACAGTAAAGCCAGTGAGTGGATGGAGTCAAGGACCTATTTTGTCATTCAAAGAGGAGAGGGCCTGAAGCACTAAGGTGTCTGAAGGAACTTAAACATGAACTGCTCTACCTTGTCCATAATATCCTGTTACAGCTTTTTTTCTGACAGGGCATGCATGCAGGCTGCAGAAAATCAAGTTGTACAGCTGCATAGAACTGTTGTGCTTCACTGACTCCACATCTCAAACATCAAGGAGATTCACTGTCAACTTTAAAGGACTCTGCACTACAGTGGCGGTTCTACACAGGGGCCTACAGGGGCCCCTGTGTAGAAGCCTTTGGCCCCTGCTGTGGCAAATTAATAATAATAATCATAATGATCAATTTAGAGCAATGAACAATGGAACAATTCTAACCTTTTTTTTTGTTCAAACAATATCTCATTGTACACAAAAGGAACCCAGAATGTTACATTGTATAATAGTTTAACTCTCTGGAGTCTTAAAGGGCTATTTTGTCTATTTTTTAATACTTTTCATGTCTTTATGTGTCTTTTTTGGTCATTTTGTAGTAATTCTGTCTTCTCATTTTGTGTCTTTTTTACATCATTTTGTGTCTTTTTTGGTAATTCTGTGTCTGTTGTTGTGTCTTTTTCAGTCATTTTGTGTCTTTTTATGTCATTTTTATATATTCTGTGGGTTTTTTTTTTAGTAATTCTGTTTTCTCATTTTGTGTCTTTTTTGGTAATTTTGTGTCTTTTTTGAGTCATTTTTTGGTAATTTTGTGTCTTTTTTGAGTCATTTTGTGTCTTGTTTGGTCATTTTGTGTCTTTTTTTAATCCCTTTCATGTCTTTATGTGTCTTTGTAAGTAATTTTGTGTCTTTTTTGGTTATTTTGTGTCTTTTTATGTCATTTTTATGTATTCTGTGGGTTTTTTTTTAGTAATTCTGTTTTCTCATTTTGTGTCTTTTTTGGTAATTTTGTGTCTTTTTTGAGTCATTTTGTGTCTTTTTTGGTCATTTTGTGTCTTTTTTGGTCATTTTGTGTCTTTTTATGTCACTTTTATGTATTATGTGGGTTATTTTTTTTTTGCTAATTCTGTTTTCTCATTTTGTGTCTTTTTATGAGTCTCATTATTTAAATCAATGTTTTTGTATCTTCCAAATATACTTAAATGAGATGTTTAAATAAGCTAAAATGAAGATTTTGAATGCTTAAATATCATCTTTGCCATTTTTTTGAATGTGCTAACGTGGCCCTCTGATTAAACACTGGCCCCTCCTCGGCCCCCACAGTAAAACTGGTCTAGAACCTGCAGAAAATCAAGTCGTACAGCTGCATATAACTGTTGTGCATCACTGCCTCCAGATCTGAAACATCAAGGGAGATTCACTGTCAACTTTTAAAGGACACTGCACTAAATCATGTGGAGTGTCTGGAGGAATCAGGAAGGAACGGTTGGTGAGTCATTACATGTGATGCGTAATGTTTCAGGCACTGTCATAATCCGTTAACAGACTTAATTAAAAAGCTGAGTGACTCTGCAATCATAACTCAGTGTAGTGGCGAAGCCCCGTCCCCTGTTTGTTGATCTAACCTGGATTCAGACGGGGACAGTCAGTGGGAATCAAGTCATCACTTGGTAATGCCCTGGTGAACGTGCAGCGTGCCACCGCTGACTCATGAAATATGTTTCTCCGATCACAGGTTACATCCACGCCATCAATCTTCAAGATTAATTTGGCTTGGGAGATGAGTTATTCAATAATTCATTGTGTAATATTTGCCTGCAAATTAATCCTTATTCGATGTGACAAGGAGAATTAAATGATTGCTTACCAGGTAATTTGGACATAATTATTCTTCTTCTTTCGATCTATGGTCGACTCTGCAGGATCTACAGCGTGGGTTTCAAACTTGCGGCCCGCGGGCCAATTGCGGCCCTCGTGGTGATATTTTGTGGCCCCCACCTTGATATGAAAGTTTAATGTGAGTTTTATATGAATGGCACTTTACCGTGTTGTGTGTGGAAGGTCCCTTTAATTGCTTTTTTTGGTAATTTTGTGTTTCTTTTAATAATTTTGTGTCTTTTTAAAATAATTTTATGTCTTTTTTGGTAATTCTGTGTCTTTTTTAAAAATGTTGTGTCTTTTTTTATTAACTTTGTGTCTTTTTTGGGTAAATTTGTGTCTTTTTTTGGTAATTCTATGTCTTTTTTAATAATTTTGTGTCTTTTTAAAATCATTTGGTGTCTTTTTTTAGTAATTTTGTGTCTTTTTTAGTAATTTTTTGTCTTTTTTGGTCATTTTGTGTCTTTCTTGGGTCATTTTGTCTTTTAAAAAAATAATTTTGTGTCATTTTTGGTAATTCTGTCTTTTTTGCTCATTTTGTGTCTTTTTTTTAATCATTTTGTGTCTTTTTTGATAATTCTGTGTATTTTTCTGTCATTTTGTGTCTTTTTTTTTGCTCATTTTGTCTTTAAGTGATCTACTTTTTTGTCATTTTGTGTCTTTTTTTAGTCATTTTGTGTCTTTTTTTGTTCATTTCGATACTGCCTCCAGTTCCTTCCAGGTGTTGTTGTTGAGACAAAGAACCAGTCTGTATGTTTTTCCCAAAAGATGAAAACAGCTAAGTTTAGACTCGAGCATATGGAAATGATGCATGTGCTCTAGATGTTCTTCATCTCCCAGGAAGAGATTTATGATTGGTATGTCATGCAGGATATTATGTTTTTGCCATGAGTCCTGATAAAAAACCTTGTGCTGCTGTTCTATCTATTCCTGCAAGTTCATTTTACTTAAATCTACACGGGAAGGACACGTTTAGCTTCTTCCACTTCAAACCTTCAGAGATACAAAGCAATTAAGCTTGCTCAGCACCCACCTCGCTCTCCTTCTGGTGACCCACATTTAGCCTTGATATCCGCCGTGAACTTACCGCCTGAAATTTGACACCAGCAGCAGATTTTATTTGCCTTTGAGAGTATTCATGCAAAACAAAATTAAGACGGTGAAAACGCTCCGGTCAGCAGTTTACCCCACACTTAAAGAGAGTGGATATTCATTACATGTTGAGCATTGTTGTACAAATCAAAGAGCAATTTATTTATGAGGCATAACTGGAGATGAGTTGGCTCGTAATCCTTCCAGGTCTTTTTTAAACCAAACATCCAGATCCTCGAGACAGACAGTAATAAAAACTAGAAAATTTCCTCTGGGGAAATTGTGAAAGGGCCACGGGGGCTACTGCCGGTGTGTGTACACTATGATGAGATTCTTCAGAGATTTCAAACAATTAATACTAGTAATGTTATGATACTATATAATATACAAGGAGCACACCTACAACAAGCATTCCTCTTCAAGTATTTATTTATACAGCAACCTATGCCCTTTAACCTCAAAATGTGTGTGTGTGTTTGAAGCATTTGCATCTAGAGGAGTGTGCGCGCTTATGCGCGTGTGTGTGCATGTATCTGTAACTGTAATCACATCAAAGGATCAAAGGCAATCAGATCAGAGCAATCAACAGAATTAACTGCCACCAACTGCCAATGGCCCGGAACAGTGACAGCAGCCAGAGGTGGACAGACTGGAATTTCTGGCCTCGAACAGAAAGCATTTTTGGCAAAACCATAATACCTATCATTGATCCGACTTCACTTTGAACGTCCTGAGTTCTTCCTGAACGTCTACATATGTTTGTTTTTTTTTAAGAAAAATGAAAAAATAGCTTTGTTAGAGCGATCTAAAAAAAACTGTTACATCTCCCTTTTTCAGAAATCTTCCTGCGTTTTTAATATGGGAGCCAATGAGGCTGTTGGTGGTGTTGGTGGATCATCTGTGCGTCCTACGCCCAAACTATAACTCTGACAGCTTTACCAGAGGATTGTGAGGGAGAAGACTAATTTTCCTACGTTTCTATGTATAAATTATTTCTGTAGAGTGGAATTTGTGGCCTGGAGCGCAGTTTTCAAATGTATTTTTTGACAGTTTTTTCTCTCCCTCTACACTCTGGCGATGATGTCACACACTGTGACACGAACATTCCGTGCAATACACACCCATTATAATCTCAGAATTTCTCCAAAAATGATCATGGCCATTGAACAGGGATTGATAAAAAACTATATGACCTATCGAAACGTGGATTAATACACCGATACACAAGACTTGTGTCTACTGTTTAAAGTTTGAATGGAGTCTCTAGGTGAAATTATGCCGGAGAAGTAGACGTTTGAAAATCTCCAATTATTGTTCTTTTTTGCTAATTTTTTTCCGGCCGTCCCATTCACTTCAATGCAGTTTTTTGTGACTTACGCTACGAAAAATTCGTATTCCGTAGAGAAAAGTAATAGCACACGGATCCCGATCAAACCGCACATTTTGATATATAATTTGTCCTGCAGCTCTTCAAGTTGTAGGACTAGTAGCGGGATGAAATTGCGTCCGGAAGAGAAAGAAGAAAAAATCCACAGTATAATAATAGTGCTCGGTGTGATTGCCCCGTGGCCCTAATAAAAACTATTTTACAGTGAAGTAGCTGCGGTACTTGTGAATTCAATACAAACTGAAGGTCAACTTGATTAAGAGTAAAGTTGGACAGGAATTAATTCATGTGAAACTGTTAACTCCACAGTGAACTCTAATTATACGAGTCTACAGAATGGAAACAGCAGCACTTCAGTGACCTCAAAGGCAGTTTTTCATTCACTGCTTTTTCCAATACACTTGAACGACAGAGAGAGTTATTGCACCGGGTCGCTACAATTACTGTTGAACAACAAACCTTTACTTTGACATTTTAAAAGTACACCACTGGAAAAGGAAGAATAGATGGATTTATTAACTTAAATTAAATGGAATCCAGGGACAACTGGCCACAGTCCGAGTTAAAATAACCTCTTTTTCTGTCTCTCTTTGTTGTCTGTCTCTGTATATGCTACATTTTGTGGCCCCCACCTTGATATGAAAGTTTAATGTGAGTTTTATATGAATGACACTTTACCGTGTTGTGTGTGGAAGGTCCCTTTAATTACTTTTTTGGTAATTTTGTGTCTTTTTTTGGTAATTGTGTCTTTTTTTGGTAATTGTGTCTTTTTTTAATAATTGTGTTTCTTTTTTAATAATTTTGTGTCTTTTTTGGTAATTTTGTGTCTTTTTTTAATGATTGTGTGTCTTTTTTAAATAACTGTGTGTCTTTTTAAATAATTGTGTGTCTTTTTAAATAATTGTGTGTCTTTTTTAATCATTTTGTGTCTTTTTTAATCATTTTGTTTCTTTTTTTAGTAATTTTGTGTCTTTCTTTGGTCATTTTGTGTCTTTTTTTAATAATTGTGTTTCTTCTTTAATAATTTTGTGTCTTTCTTTGGTCATTTTGTGTCTTTTTTAATGATTGTGTGTCTTTTTTAATAATTTTGTGTCTTTTTTAATGATTGTGTGTCTTTCTTAAATAATTGTGTGTCTTTTTAAATAATTTTGTGTCTTTTTTTAATAATTTTGTTTCTTTTTTAGTCATTTTGTGTCTTTCTTTGGTCGTTTTGTGTCTTTTTTAATAATTGTGTGTCTTTTTTAATAATTTTGTGTCTTTTTTAACAATGTCGTGTCTTTTTTGGTAAATTTATGTCTTTTTTTAAAATCATTTTGTGTCTTTTTTGGGTCAGTTTGTGTCTTTAAAAAAATAATCCCCAGTTTTTTTTCTTTTCTACAAACGGCCAACAGATTAGGAACAAAAAAAAAGCATGATATCAGAAACACTTGGAGGGATACAGCCGTCTCTGCACAGGAACAAGTCTATCCTTTTTACTCACACCTGCTGTCTACCTGTCAAAAGCCTCCACTGTACTGCTGGCTCCCCTCACTAGTGGAGCCCGTCCACAGTAGCAGCCCCCCTACTGTCTGTCTGTCAGATGCCAGCCTCAGACATAGTGCACCACTGCGCTGGAGTCTCCCGAGCTAACTGTCACTTATTTTTTCCTGTGCTTCTCTTGAGGAAAAGAAGCAAAAAAAAGCACCGAAACACACTCGGGGAGGAGAGATATGGCCGAAGCTGTCAGCCAGGGCTAAAAATCATTAAGGCATACACATGTTGGGAGGCTGTAACATTAGTATTGTCAGTGATGCTGCTACAGTCTGCTGCAGGGCAGAATCTGGAGGCAGAAGCACTGTTATCCCTCATATCTTATATGTAATTTATATAGAAAGTAGGATTTAATACAGGGACGGGCAACTTAAATGGTGCACAATTTTTCATGGACACTACCACAGGGCCACATATAGGAGCGTGCACTTAAGATACAAAAGGTAAATACAAAAGGTTTGAAGCAAATAAAAAATGTTTTTGGTCATTTTGTGTCTTTTTATGTTCATTTTGTGTCTTTTTTTGGTCATTTTGTGTCTTTTTATGTTCATTTTGTGTCTTTTTTGATGATGTCATCACTCTAGCCTCTCCATAGGGTAACATTGGGGGGCTTTTATTGCTCATTTTGTGCCTTTTTTGTTCATTTCGTTTCTTTTTTTTGTTCATTTCGTTTCTTTTTTTTGTTCATTTTGTGCCTTTTTTTTGTTCATTTTGTGTCTTTTTTTGGTCATTTTGTGTCTTTTTATGTTCATTTTGTGTCTTTTTTTGATGATGTCATCACTCTAGCCTCTGCATAGGGTAACATTGGGGGGCTTTTATTGCTCATTTTGTGCCTTTTTTTGTTCATTTTGTTTCTTTTTTTGTTCATTTTGTGCCTTTTTTTGTTCATTTTGTTTCTTTTTTTGGTCGTTTTGTGTCTTTTTATGTTCATTTTGTGTCTTTTTTGATGATGTCATCACTCTAGTCTCTCCATAGGGTAACATTGGGGGGCTTTTATTGCTCATTTTGTGCCTTTTTTTGTTCATTTTGTGTCTTTTTTTGTTCATTTTGTGCCTTTTCTTTGTTCATTTTGTGTCTTTTTTTTTGTTCATTTTGTGCAGTTGCCCATCCCTGATTTAATATTTTCAAAGGAAAGCTGCTCTTTTCTCAAGACACTGAATATTAAAATCCTAACTTTGATTATCCCATTAAATTTTGTTATACTGAATCTGCACAAATCCATATTTTTAATGAATCCACTTATGTGAAATGTAACACTTATTCTGATTAGGGGTGTAAGAAATATCAACATGCCTCAGTATCATAATAGTTTATGTAAATTTGTGTTGTTGTTGTGTTACAGGGAGTGTAATTTTTATTCATTTTCTTACTTTCTGAATAAAAACCCTTTTTTTAATCACTACTTAATGCACAAGGTCATTTTTGACCCATGTTGTGCATTAGAATTTAAAACCTGACAAAGAAGACACAAATATTAACGATCATATTTTGTTAAATTGGTGTTTTTTCAATGGAAATTATTATTTGGAGGCTCTAATAAATCTCAAATGTTAAAATATTTGATTTTCCAATGTTACCTGGTGGTTCTAACAACTCTTTTAAAGTTAAACCTTCAAAATAAGACAAACATAGTTACACAGCCAGCATGAAATAAAATGGGAAATGAATGATTCATTCAAAATTCTCTTCATTTAGAATTACATACACATAAAGATTATATTTAATGTGATCAAAATAAGTAGATTCTATCTCAAACATTTTTTATATTAAAGTTACTTAAACAACTGCCTCAAAATCAAGGACGTGTTTTTATTCAATACATTTTATCAAATATATTAAGTAAATGAAATGACTACAGAATAATTTGTAAAGCCTAAAAACACAACTCTATTGGATGTTAAAGACAAAGAACTGTGTGCTCACGTATCTGTCAGTGCTGTTTACAGCCAGACACAAAAAAATCAATTAAAGCAGTTGTAATAAATACCTACGTAGCCAGGTATCTAAGGTGCTGCCATGATATAATGAAACCTCTTGAGGTTCCTGGCTCACTAACTCAAGGTTTTTCTGTGAGAAAATATAATGTGTCCTTCTGTAAAAACCTCCTTAGGACAAATGTCAGGTGTGCTCAGGGAGTCAATATGTGGAATACTCTCACTATAACAGACCTAGCATCAATATAAAGCAATTGTTAAATAGGAATCACACATGTAGTCATGGAAGATCAATTATTTTATTAAACAAATCTGCAAATCTGACTGGCTGGAACTAAATTTTCACTTTTTTCTTGAAAAAATTGATCATTTTTTATTTTTTTGTGTGACCAGGGTTCAGCACTACCTTGTTTTGGTTGCTGAAACTGAAAATATGCCTTATATTTTGAGTAATAAATATACTATGTAGTTATATGTCAGCTAAATCATGAAAATGTGACAAAAAAAAAAAGCTTTATTACTGTAAAGCACCAAAATTATTTATCTGATACCTTAATGAGTCCACCTTTAATTCCTAGTATAAAAAAATATGTATAATATAAAGTATGAATATAATAATAAAATAATACTTAAATACAGTATTTAAATATCTCTAAAATGTATTTATTATTTGGTGCACCTTTTGCTGTTTGCTGTCCCTATTTTTTTCATACTGCATGTAAATAGTGAAGCCAAGAATTGGTTGCCAATAAAATAAAATTGTTGCCAATTGTAACCTGGCAACCGTTACTGTGGTTACCTGGACTCAGTTTGCTGTTGATTGAGTAAATCGACTAATACATGTGCTTATTGCCTAAACACTTCAAAATCTAATTTAAAGAGCATGTCTTCACATGATATAGGGATGAAAACGGGTGTGTGAAATGACAGTAGGTGGTTATTGTTGATGTTTTATTTATTTAAATGTATTAGTACTATTTTTCTTTTTTTGTGTTTGTTGTTGTTTGTTTGTTTGTTTGTTCATTGTTGTCTCATTGTGACTACATTACTATGTGTTATACATACATATATAAATATTATTGTTGTTAAATATATGAATATAGTAAATTAACATAGGGAGAAGGGATTTAATAAGTTTTGACTCCTTTTGAACACAAATAAGTGTTGAGTCTTGTTGTTGTTTCATTTTGTGTTGTTGTCTTGTATTTATTGTTGTTCGTTTCTTTTTAATTGTTCATCTTTTATGTCGTGTTCAAATAAATTCTCAATCAATCAATCAATCATTATGGAAGTAATTCTTAATCTTTTTCATGAAACAATTGTGTCAAAATGAATTCCAAGTTTTAATTATAACTTTGTGTAAATGTACCTTTAGTTGTATCAGCCATTAAAATAAACAATAAACTGAAGAAAACAAGGGTGGTCTAATCATTTTTGATCATTTTTACATCTATTTTTGGTCATTTGTGTCTTTTTTGATCATTTTTACATCTATAGTCATGAAAACAGTCTTGATAATATCCAAAATCATTATCAATAAAACCATGTTAAATGTCTAGATATCAGCTCTTAAATTAAACTCTTATCAGCTATTTTTGTTGTTATCATTATATTTGTCCAAACAGATGTACCTTTTTGTCATTTTACGTCTTTTTTTCATGAAACAATTGTGTCAAAATGAATTTCAAGTTTTAATTATAACTTTGTGTGTATGCATGTTAATAATGGTAATAACAAGTTTATAAACTACATTACTATGTGTTATACATACAATACATAGATATAAATATTATTGTTGTTATATAACTGAATATAGTAAATTAAATTAGTTATTAATTGTTGTTTCATTTTGTGTTGTCTTGTATTTATTGTTGTCCATTTGTTTTTAATTGTTCATCTTTTATGTTGTGTTCAAATAAATTCTCAATCAATCAATCAATCAATCATTATGGAAGTAATTCTTAATCTTTTTCATGAAACAATTGTGTCAAAATGTATTCCGAGTTTTAATTATAACTGTGTAAATGTACCTTTAGTTGTATCAGGCATTAAAATAAACAATAAACTGAAGAAAACAAGGGTGGTCTAATCATTTTTGATCATTTTTACATCTACAGTCATGGAAACAGTCTTGATAATATCCAATATCATTATCAATAAAACCATGTTAAATGTCTAGATATCAGCTCTTAAATTAAACTCTTATCAGCTATTTTTGTTGTTATCATTATATTTGTCCAAACAGATGTACCTTTTTGTCATTTTATGTCTTTTTTCATGAAACAATTGTGTCAAAATGAATTCCAAGTTTTAATTATAACTTTGTGTGTATGCATGTTAAGTTTGCTTTGCATATGTAGAATAGTTTGCTGTATAATCTATCGTGCAACAAACCTTTTTGTCATTTTACGTCTTTTTTGGTCTATTTGTTTCTCTTTTGGCCATTTTACATGTATTTTTTGGTCAATTTGTGTCTTTTTTTGGGTCATTTTACGTCTATTTTGCTCAATTTGTGTCTTTATGTTTTTGCATTAACCTAATAAATTGCTGGTTTACTGCATAACATACATGCTCTATGTTGTTTTTGGGGTTTCAATGTATGTTATGTTTAAAATAAATGGAAAAGAGAGTCTTTTTGGTTTATTTTGTGTCTTCTTTGAATCACTGTGTCTTTTTTTAGTAATTTTGTGTCTTTTTTAGTAATTTTGTGTCTTTTTTTTTGTGCATCAACTGTTCTACGCACCTTTTATCTACCCTTTTTTCATGAAACAATTGTGTCAAAATGAATTCCAAGTTTTGATTATAACTTTGTGTGTATGCATGTTAAGTTTGCTTTGCATATGTAGAATAGTTTGCTGTATGATCTATCGTGCAACAAAGATAATAGCAAGTTGAAGTGATATATACAGTTAGATTGTATAAATTATATGTTGATTGTAATTCAATGATTGTAAATATTGCTTTCTTTTATTGTTATTAGTTTTTCTTTTCTTTTAAAATGAATGACAGAATTATAATAATTTATTGTAAATATTGCTTTCCTTATCTTGTTATCTTTATTTCTGATGCTTGCTTTGGCAATATATACATTGTTATGTCATGCCAATAAAGCCAATTGAATTATACAAATAAATACTTAGTGCTCTGGTTTTCAGCCCAGATAACTGAGTCCTTCTCCATCCCTCCTGTGCTTTCTCCCCTCCTGCCGACCACTTGAGGTGCTGCTTTTGTTGTACATGATATTGGGCGAGTACAGCCCTGCCGAGTTAATCTGTTTTCTGCATCAGTGACTTGCAACAAGTCCACTCTCTTTTTCATTAAGTGACTGAGCGATCCTGGAGGCTGAGCGGTGCAGAGAGCAGAGCTGCTGTCACAACGCCCCGCCCAGCCGTCACACACATTAGCAGGCGCCCATTTTGAGAAAAAATAACAAATAACAGCAGCTTCGCTTTACATTCGTTGCCACACAATCACAAACCAACCTGGTCTCACAGGAATCCGTGGAATAGACACGGATTCGCTTAACCCTTAATAGGGCACTCATTGAAATACTTGCAAATTCCAAATTTCAACCCTAGAGAATATTGGAGGATATTACATACAGCCAGAATGCATAAATGTGAAAAAAGTTGCTTTTTTCTCGTAAATCTGCAACTTTTTTCCACGCAGATTTGCCACTTTAAATCCCTTACATCTGCGACCTTTTTTCTTGTAGATCTGCCACTTTAATAGGGTAAATTTGCAACTTTTTTCTCAAAATATTTTTATTTTTTATTTTGGATATCCGCTGAAGTTACTAAATTCGGTTCTTCGCCCGATAAAGGGTTAACTCAAAATCCGTGGAATAGCCACGGAATCACTCAAATTTCCGTGAAACTGACACGGATTTCGCTACAATGCAAGTTAATGACAGTCATATCCCGTGGCTATTCCAACACACAAAGTGATTATGTACATTCACTGAGTGAATATTTAGAAAATAAAACATATATTTCTCGCTAGAAATGTGATCAAAATCCATTTTTATGCAGAAACTAAGTCAAAATATTGATACTGTCCGCCATGTTTTTTGTTCTGACCGCCGAGACCTTGAAAGTCACGTGACTTGGAACAAACCAATAGGAAAAAATATAAATGGAATAGCCACGGGATATGACTGTCATTAACCCATAAGAACCCACGTGACACGGGTGTCACAAACATTTTAAATGTTCTAGTAATGTTCATGTATGTTTTCTCAAGTACATAAGTGTGTTGTTAAGTGTTCTACAGCTACAGTAGCCTGTTGAGAATCCATCAAATGAGGCAGTGTTATATATATTTTGTTACTTAAAACAAATCTAATCACTATTCATGTCACAAGTTTCATATATGTTGTGGAGATGCAAAGAAAAAGGCAAATTTGTGTTTTTGTAAGCAGAAAAGTTGTCTAGTTTTTTCATTCAAAAATAAGAAATATCATAAACATAGATTCCATAAACGCCCAATGTAACATTTATGTCTCATTACAGATCTTTGACATTTAGGGGTAGTATTTTTTTTTAAAAACATCATAAATGTGTTCTATGTGGTCCACTTGGTCTGTGGTAGATCCCCCATAAATTTAATTTAAGGATTACTGGGTCTGGGTTCTTATGGGTTAACTTGCATTGTAGCAAAATCCGTGTCAGTTTCACGGAAATTTGAGTGATTCCGTGGCTATTCCACGGATTTTGAGTTAAGCGAATCCGTGGCTATTCCACGGATCCCTCTGAAACCAGGTTCTCACAAACATCATCACATAAACACATCCACCTCCTTGGTATCTTTGCAACAAGTATAACTTTCCAGCACAAGAATCCAGTCTGAATCTTTTACAAAAACAGAAAAAATATCATATCAGATGGATTATCCTGAGGCGAAAGTATTTGGCAATCTGTTTGTGTTTGGATTTTTTTTTCCCTTCCCTCCTTTTCTCGGTTAGAAAACTATTGTTTACAGCTTCTTTGCTTCCACAAGCAAGAGGAGAGAACAGGAGGGATCAGCCTCCCCGGCCACGAGGTGCCACCATCTCCTCTCCTCCATCTGTCTGCCCACTCTTCCGGGGGCTAATTATCCTAATCCCTTGAATCCAGAATGTAGGCTGGTGGCATGCGCCTCAGTCCCAGGACGCTAGCGTTTTGCCTCCCAGTTAAAATGTGGAAATTAATTACCGCCTGCCCTGCTGCCAGTGGGAGGAGGAAGAGGAGAGGCAACCGCAGGAAGGCCTAGCTGTCCCTGGCAGGTGTGGGAGGGTCCCGGGGACTCTCTCCTGAGGGCCCGATGTTGGGGCCACGACTGCAGCTCAGTTTGTTGAACGCTGTGTGGAACCACTGGGGTCCTATTAGGCATTTGAGAACTGTAGGCCACCATACTGTTGGCTCCACCGAGCTCCGTATAAAAAGGTTTAACCCAGCAGTTTCTTATGCCGTGCAGAACATACGTATCCACGGCAACGTGTCAATAAAGTTATATATATATATAACGTTATTTAGGTATAAAAAAGGACCTTTAGCGGTTATATTCAAGACAATCTGATGTTAATAGTGTAAATAATGGCTCCATTTAGAAGAAAATAGAAGATAAAGAATCGTATGATTTGGGGCGGGGCTACCTTTGATTGACAGGTCACTAACAAGGCGAGCCGTCATCAGGAGAGAAGCAGAACAATGCGTATCCACGGCAACGAGTCAACAAAGTATATAACGTTATATAGATATAAAAAAGGACGTTTAGCAGTTTGGTCTCATAACTTTGACCCTTTCACTGTATTTCCACTTAATGACAGTTTATTTGAACGTTTTGTTCAGTAAAAATGTCTTGTTCAGTGTTTGGTTGGACTAACAGACACTCCAAGGAGTCGCTGCTCAGTTTTCTGAGGTCAGTAACGAACATTTAGTTTTAGTTTTTTGCCAAAACTAACATCCCAGTTAATGCTCCAGTTAATGCTAACATGAATTAGCATTAGCTTCTCTCAGTCAGGTTGAGGTGTAGAGAGGCTGTAGTCAGTGATCAGATCCCTCTCCTCCTCCACAGTCCAAATATGGTCTGCTTCCTGTCTCAAATACTGGCATCATTTCAGGCAGTTCCTTTTCAAGGCCAGTACTTGCGTTAATGAGAGCAAGCCCCCCCTCCTGCAAAAAAAACAAAAACTAAATGTTTGTTACTGACCTCAGAAAACTGAGCAGCGACTCCTTGGAGTGTCTGTTAGTCCAACCAAACGCTGAACAAGACATTTTTACTGAACAAAACGTTCAAATAAACTGTCATTAAGTGAAAATACAGTGGAAGGGTCAAAGTTATGAGACCAAACCGCTTACATATATAACGTTACATATAACTTTATTGGTACGTTGCCGTGGATACGCATTGTTCTGCTTCTCTCCTGATGACGGCTCGCCTTGTTAGTGACCTGTCAATCAAAGGTAGCCCCGCCCCAAATCATACGATTCTTTATCTTCTATTTTCTTCTAAATGGGGCCATTATTTACATTATTAACATCAGATTGTCTTGAATATTTTTTACTAGTGATTGAGACCATAGTGTTGTCCTGAAAAAAATGTTCTGAGGTAATAAATCAAGTGATAAGTTTTCTCATTTTTCAATGAAATGAATGGACCAAAATGCTTCTGCAGCCAAACTTAGCACCCCCTGCTGGAATTTTTGGTAGAATGCAGCTTAAGGCACTTCCTGGTTTGCCTCCCTGCTCAGACCCGGAGGTTGCCGCCTGGCCCAAACCTGGCCCAACTTTTGTTCAATTTTAACATCATTGTCTTTGATCAATTTCAGGGACTAGATCCATTTTTTCCCTGCTACTTTAACGTTTACTGCATCTTCAGTCGGAGCGTGTAACACCTTAAGCAGTTTAATCAGGTGTGACTGTACCATGAGGCATGGAAACAGTATGGCTTAGTCTTTTGTTTGAAGAATGACAAATGGGGAACTAATAGGGATGCAGAACAAACCGAGCCGAACAGAAAAGTCTTATTTACCATCAGGGTGACAGACAGACGAGAACGGCTTCATTTTACAGTTCAGGAGAAACGTCATCCATTGTGTTTTTGCCATTACGGAGAGAAACATAATAACTGATGTATGCCGTATGTTTTCACCATTTTCTTAACACAGTTGAGTGAATGAAAAAATAACCTGCAAGATATGTGAAAGCTTGCACTCTATTCCAAAACACCCACATGGCCAAATGACACAGACACACTCAGTCACGCTTCCACTTTGCCAAGGGAAGCGGGGTGAAAAATACCACTATTAAAACGAAATTCATAGTTGAGAAATTACAGTTTTTGGCACCCACGAAATCACACTTTTCTATTTTTCTCAGGGGGGCTTGCTCTCATTAACGCAAGTACTGGCCTTGAAAATGAACTGCCTGAAATGATGCCAGTATTCGAGACTTTCTTTTTTTTATGAATTCCCAATCTATACTTCTTGGTCCAACAGAGGGAGCCACACAGTTCTGTTGGCATTTGATGCACTATTCTGCCCTACTTCTTAGCCTCACGCCTGTGGACATATCAGAATCTCACAGTTCAGATCAGACAAACTCAGTTGATACAACGAATTTTGGACAAATAATGAAGCAGACAACAAGTAAAACATCTCTCTGTCTGTGCATTTATATATTTTTTTTATGTTTTATTGTTAGTCCTTTGCTATCAGTTTAAAGGTCCATTCTGACCTCCTGAGTGTGTAACAGTCAGCTTCAAGCCAGAGACTCCTTGGAGAGTAACAACTTGATACTTTGGGATTTGTCAGAAAAGACACAAAATTACCCAAAAAAGAATTAAATTGATGGCAAAATGACACAAATTGACAAAAAAAGACCCAAAATGACCAAAAAAAGACACAAAATGACCAAAAAAAAATACAAAATGACCAAAAAAGAAACAAAATTACCAAAAAAGACAAAAAAAATGACCAAAAAAATTAAACAAAATGACCAAAAAAATACACAAAATGACCAAACAAGACACAAAATGACCAAAAAAAGACACAAAATGACCAAAAAAAAGACACAAAATGACCAAAAAAAGACACAAAATGTTCCAAAAAAGACACAAAATGACCAAAAAAACTAAAGCACATTAACACATGAACATGTTCTATTCTGTGTTTTTTTCTATTGTTGTTTTCATTTATTCTACCTCAGTATTTTATATTCTACTGTATTTTATTGTACTTAAATACCGGACTGCTGTGACAACCGAATTTCCCTTCAGGGGATTCATAAAGTAATCTATCCATCTATATCTATCATGGCTTTTTGCATGCTGTTGGGGCCCTATGTTGTGCAGAATGTGCCCTTTTTATTTTTTCACCCTTCAAACAGTCTGAGTCCTCCACTGATCAGATGAAAAAGTAATAAAAAGGAGCGTTTTCTCACATGAACACAATCAGCCCTTGATCACAGAAACCACCCTCACAGCTCTGGCCAAATACAAAACCAGCATGTTGTTGCTCCGGATCCCCGAGGATCCCGTTTGCCCCAAATTTCACAAATGGGCCGACACCGCAGGTCAGAAAATTTCAACCTAATGAGTCTTGTGGGCAATCTAAGTAAAGCCGTCATTCTCTGTATTTAGATCAAAGTTGTAATTCTGGAGATTTCTATCACGGTCCATTTGGCGACAACAGATAAAATACTAACCTTGAGAGATAATAAAATATCTGGCAGTGTGTCGTCTGCTAGAAATACTTGAAAAGATAAGACAGTTGTCTGTGCTAATAAAGTAGCCATGCAGGCTGATATACAGGCAGGAAAAAAATATTAGACCACCCTCCTTGTTTTCTCTTTGCTTTCTTGTTCATTTTAATGCCTGGTACATCTAAAGGTACATTTGTTTGGACAAGTATAAGCTATTTTTGTTGTTATCATGATAAGAGTTTAATTTAGGAGCTGATATCTAGACATTTTCAATGGTTTTCTTCATAATGATTTTGGTTTTTATCAAGAAAACCATGGAATATGTCCAGATATCAGCTCTTAAATTAAACTCTTATCATGATAACAACAAAAATAGCTTATACTTGTCCAAATAAATGTACCTTTAGTTGTATCAGGCATTAAAATGAACAATAAACTGAAGAAAACAAGGGTGGTCTAATCATTTTTGGTCATTTTGTGCCTTTTTGATCATTTTTACATCTATTTTTGGTCATTTGTGTCTTTTTTGATCATTTTTACATCTACAGTCATGGAAACAGTCTTGATAATATCCAAAATCATTATCAATAAAACCATGTTAAATGTCTATATCTGATATCAGCTCTTAAATTAAACTCTTATCAGCTATTTTTGTTATCATTATATTTGTCCAAAACAGATGTACCTTTTTGTCATTTTACGTCTTTTTTGGTCTATTTGTTTCTCTTTTGGCCATTTTACGTCTATTTTGCTCAATTTGTGTCTTTATGTTTTTGCATTAACCTAATAAATTGCTGGTTTACTGCATAACATACAAGCTCTATGTTGTTTTTGTGGTTTCAATGTATGTTATGTTTAAAATAAATGGAAAAGAGAGTCTTTTTGGCTTATTTTGGGTGTTTTATTTAGTAATTGTGTGTCTTTTTTTGGGCCATTTTGTGTTTTTTTGGGGTAATTTTGTGTCTTTTTAAAAAAATTGTGTCTTTTTTGGTAATTCTGTCTTATTTTAGTAATTTTGTGTCTTTTTTAGTAATTTTTTGTGTCTTTTTTTGTAATTTTGTGTTTTTTTGTGCATAAACTGTTCTACGCACCTTTTATCTCCCCTTGAACAAAGACTGTCCCTCACACCATTCCTCAAAAAAAAAAAAAAAAAGATGTATAATGATGGCGGGTTAATGTCAATCCCTTTTCATAACTGTCGAAAAAGACGTGTATTATTATAAATCCTTGTAAATTACATGTGCAATTCAGGACGTCAACTGCCACCCAATGCCCCCTCAGTACAAAAACATATAAAAAATAATAATTTCCCTCCACCTGGACACCTGGGAGGGACAATATAAAGCATGTCGGGGTGCAGCTCATGATTGATTCAGCACATAGGTGCACACATGCTTCTATTGTTGTTGAGAACCCTTTTCCAGCCTCTCCACATTTTTTTGCAGCCTTGTGTGTGAGATTGTCAGGAAGAACATTTTATTTGACGCAATACGTGTCTGACCTGTGTGCAAGGTAGGTAATGGGGGTCATCAGTGAGCAGGTTGCTACGGAGATAATCAAATACCCGGAGGTGCAGGGAGAGTGTGCAGTGTCAGTGGTATCATGCTCCTTCCTGCCCAGACAATGTTCTCTTCCTGAAGCTAAAACAATCCATGCTGTGCCTACACTGCTCATTTGCTGATATGCTTCAGAACTCCAGTTCAGCCAGATTTCTTACAGAAATAAATGTGTTGATGGATGCACCATTATTATTTTCCTGTAAAAAAAAAAAAAAAAAAGTAGAGGAAAAAGCTGCTGGACAGCTGAAATCACAGTCAATCACATTTTATGTTGGACTAAAGGACTAAAAAAGACACAAAATGACCAAAAAAAGACACAAGAAATATTAAAAAAGACACAAAATGACCAAAAAAAGACACAAAATGACCAGAAAAAGACACAAAATTACAAAAAAAAAACACAAAAAGACACAAAATGACAAAAAAGACACAAGAAATACTCAAAAAGACACAAAATGAGCAAAAAAAGACACAAAATGACCAAAAAAAAGACACAAAATTACAAAAAAAAAGACACAAAATGACAAAAAAAAAGACACAAAATGACTAAAATACACACAAAAAAATACTCAAAAAGACACAAAATGACTGCCCTGCTCCTTCCTGAAGCTAAGACAATCCATGCTGTGCCTACACTGCTTATTTGCTGATATGCTTCAGAACTCCGGTTCAGCCAGATTTCTTACAGAAATAAATGTGTTGATGGATGCACCATTATTATTTTCCTTTAAAAAAAAAAAAAAAAGCAGAGGAAAAAGCTGCTGGACAGCTGAAATCACAGTCCTCCATGCCAGACATATCATAATCCTACGTTAGCGTTTTTATAGTCAATAGGAATTGTCATTCATGTCCAGGAAACAAAGATCACAGCATCTGTCGGACGGTTTCTGGCTACTGGAGTCGGGTCCGTCTGTTCTGGTGTACAAGCTGAAACAGGTGTGATTTTATGCAAATAAGCTGAACAGGCATTTGTCATTATGTTGGGCAATAGTGGTGCTATAAACAGCAGCATTACTAGTAAAACATTAACAACATTAACTAACAGAGCCAGACATACGCTGGACTGCCAAGAGAAACACCAGCACTTTGAGAAACTAGAAAGGTAAAGTTCATGTGTTTTATGGGGTGAAGAGGCGAGACACGGTAGAGTTAGTCTCTAAGAAAAACTGCGCCAATATGAGCCGAAAAACTCTGTATCCCTATGTTCCAAACAGGCGGCAACCTCCTGGTATGAGCAGGGAGGCAAACCAGGAAGTGCCTTAAGCTGCATTCTACTAAAAATTCCAGCAGGGGGCGCTGACGGCAGCTGCAAAAGCATTTATGTCCATTCATTTCAATACAAAATGAGAAAAATTGTCACTTGACTTATTATCTCAGAACATTTTTTTAGGACAACACTATGGTCTCAATCACTAGTAAAAAATCTTCTTCAAGACAATTTGATGTTAATTGTTTTAAAAAATGGCCCCATTTAGAAGAAAATAGAAGATAAAGAATCGTATGATTTGGGGCGGGGCTACCTTTGATTGACAGGTCACTAACAAGGCGAGCCGTCATCAGGAGAGAAGCAGAACAATGCGTATCCACGGCAATGTGCCAATAAAGTTATATATAACGTTATATAGATATAAAAAAGGACGTTTAGCGGTTTGGTCTCATAACTTTGACCCTTTCACTGTATTTTCACTTAATTACTTTTTTTTTTGTTGCTAGCGAAAATTAACTTAGCAGGTAATGCTAACATGAATTAGCTGGCTGTCCCTGTCCTGCCCATGTGAGGTTACCAGGAAGAAATCATTACAACCGCAGTGCTTTTATTTTGAAGGTGCATAGAAATGCGAGTGAAAAAAAACACTGTCTTTTTTTGGTCGATTTGTGTCTTTTTTGGTCATTTTATGTCTTTTTTGATCAATTTGTGTCTTTTTTTGGTCATTTTACATCTCTTTTGGTCATTTTGTGTCATATTTTTTGGCTCATTTTGTGAAAATGAACGTCCCAGTTAATGCTAACATGAATTAGCAGCGACTTCTCCCAGTCAGGTGTAGAGAGGCTGTAGTCAGTGATCAGATCCTGAGAGAAGTACCTAAATCTTCAGCTTCCTAGATGCTTATCTTTATTTACCAGGTTTAGTGTCTAGTGGGTTTTTAATGGATGCCTGGCGCTGAGAGAAGGAAGACTGGGCTGTACAGTAAACCAGCTGGCCGTAAAGGTAAATCAATGAGCTGTAGGAGGAACTAAAATTAGCTAATTTGAAAGAGCTCAGCCTTGTGACCAACCACTTTCACGTAAAAAAATATTGATTAATGGAGCTTTAACAGAGATGAAAGACGGTTACAGTTCTAATTAGGCTTTGGCAATGTTTCTGTGGCAAAAAAAGAACAACCTAGGCATGCTTCAAGCAATAAAATATAAAATACAATAAAAAATAAAGTGTCTAAAGAAGGAGTAAGTATTAAGGAGTAGAATTCCAGTGCAGAATAAATATGAATATGCAGTATAAAAATGTTGGTGCTGTGAAAGAAATAAGGTGCAATGAACAGTGTGCATAAAAAAACATCTGTTATTGTACTATCATGTCTTCTTGTATTTCATATATTTTGCCTATGGCAGTGAAGGTAAATAACATTTAACTCTATGGAGTCCATGTGCTGTTTGTCCATTTTTGAATCTTTTTCATGTCTTTTTGTGTCTTTATAAGTTATTTTGTGTCTTTTTTGGTCATTTGTGTCTTTTATGTGTCTGTTATTATGTCTGTTGTTGTGTCTGTTGTTTCTTTTTTAGTTATTTTGTGTCTTTAATGGTCATTTTGTGTCTTTTCTAGTTATTTTGTGTCTTTTTTTGTCATTTTGTGTCTTCTGTGGGGTTTTTTTTGTTATTCTGTCTTCTCATTTTGTGTCTTTTTTGGTCATTTGTGTCTGTTCTTATGTCTGTTGTTGTGTCTGTTGTTTCTTTTCTAGTTATTTTGTGTCTTTTTTGTCATTTTGTGTCTTCTGTGGGTTTTTTTTTTGTTATTCTGTCTTCTCATTTTGTGTCTTTTTTGGTCATTTGTGTCTGTTGTTGTGTCTGTTGTTGTGTCTGTTGTTTCTTTTTTAGTTATTTTGTGTCTTTATTGGTCATTTTGTGTCTTTTCTAGTTATTTTGTGCCTTTTTTGTCATTTTGTGTCTTCTGTGGGGTTTTTTTTGTTATTCTGTCTTCTCCTTTTGTGTCTTTTTTGGTCATTTGTGTCTTTTCTAGTTATTTTGTGTCTTTTCTAGTTATTTTGTGTCTTTTTTTTTTGTCATTTTGTGTCTTCTGCAGGTTTTTTTTGTTATTCTGTCTTCTCCTTTTGTGTCTTTTTTGGTCATTTTCTGTCTTTTTTTAGTCATTTTGTGTCTATTTGTGTCTTTTTTTTAGTCTGGAGGGTTAAAGTGGCTGAGATCAGCTCATTTTCTCCATATTATAAGACAGGATAAGCAACCGTGTGACAGGGAATGGCCGAGAGTGTGCAGGCTTTTATTCCAACCAAACGCTACGCGGGGCGATTCCACTGATTAGCATGGCTTCTAGCTGACAGAAGGAACTAATTAGTGTAATCACCTGCTGTACCACGGCACATGGTTTCCCATCGCTGCTTTTAAGCGAAGCAACTTTGTTTCCCCCTGAAATAGTGCTAGCTAAGTTGATTACAGCGTCTAATGACCTTGATAGTGTGATGAGTGGGCCTGTGTGCCTTCATGGCTTTTAGCATACTGCTGGAATCTTAACAGTGCACTTGACTTCCAGAGATGTGATCCCACCTTCACATATCCTCATTAGGAACCCTTTGCTGATCATTAGTGCCTTAAGTGCCTTTAATTGATAGTCATCTCTCACAGATGACTTTCCCATCATTTGCTGACTATCCCCTGCACTTGTTAGCCTTACCATTCCCCACTCCAACACCTTTCACCCCCGACTCGATTTGCACAGTGATGCATTGAAACGTCGCCGATCGTTCTTTGGAAATCAAAGCATCTCCTGCTGGGTGAAGCTTTTTAACCCTCTGGGGCCTATGATGATGGCGTCCCGATCAGATCATGTGACATTTATAAAAAAAAAAACAGGTCACACTGTAAAAAAAAGATAAACAACAGCTACTCAATAAAAATGAGGCAACAGATTGCATGCAATAT
Source organism: Centropristis striata (assembly GCF_030273125.1). Taxonomy (NCBI): domain Eukaryota; kingdom Metazoa; phylum Chordata; class Actinopteri; order Perciformes; family Serranidae; genus Centropristis; species Centropristis striata. The sequence goes on along the minus strand of NC_081524.1, from coordinate 4,568,617 downwards.
CATTAATTAAATCTAACTACGTTACAAGTTCAGTTAATAACAACTCAACAGGAAGTGTTAAGTCTTGAAGAGGTTCATTAGGCCTACTGATATACTTTTTTTACACTGTGATGTTGGTGTGACACCTCTGATGAAGGCTACAGAGGCAAGGTAGCCGAAACTTGTCAGGTACAAGAAACTATTTTGCTATATTGGCCTTGTATAGAGAAACAGTGTAAAAAAAAAGGAAGTGTTAAGTGTCAATTAAAAACAGACTAATTCTATTGTGTTGGATTCATTCAAAATTCTCTTGGTTTAAAATTACATACACATAAAGATTATATTTAATGTGATCAAAATAAGTAGACTCTATCTCAAACATTTTTTATATTAAAGTTACTTAAACAACTGTCTCAAAATCAATTTTGAAAAATAATTTTCCCATGATGCAGCACATGATGCCTTTTTGGTCATTTTGTGTCTTTATTGGTCATTTTGTGTCTTTTTGGTCATTTTGTGTCTTTTTTTAGTCCTTTTGTCTTTTTTGGTCATTTTGTGTCTTTTTTGGTCATTTTGTGTCATTTTTAGTCATTTTGTGTCTTTTTTAGTCATTTTGTGTCTTTTTTGGTCATTTTGTGTCTTTTTATGTCTTTTTTTGGTCATTTTTTGTGTCTTTTCAATTATATTAAGTGTCACTTTGTTGCCTTATTTTTTTTAAGTAGACAATGGTCCAATTTTTTTTGAGTGTATGTATTCAATGCTTTTTATTTTAGCCATAAACTGTACCATGTTCATGAGAATCACCCTCCTGTGCTGCATCTACACCCAGCAGGTCGTTTGTTTTACCATTTTGAAGAATCATTTTCCCATGATGCAGCACATGATGCCTTTTTGCTCATTTTGTATCTTTTTTTGGTCATTTGGTGTCTTTTTTTGGTCATTTTGTGACTTTTTTTAGTCATTTTGTGTCTTTTTTGGTCATTTTGTGTCTTTTTATGTCTTTTTTTGGTCATTTTTTGTGTCTTTTCAATTATATTAAGTGTCACTTTGTTGCCTTATTTTTGTGTGTTATTTTTTTTTTGAGTGTATGTATTCAATGCGTTTTATTTTAGCCATAAACTGTACCATGTTCATGAGAATCACCCTCCTGTGCTGCATCTACACCCAGCAGGTCGTTTGTTTTACCATTTTGAAGAATCATTTTCCCATGATGCAGCACATGATGCCTGTGATGGTGCGTATCGTTTTGAAGGTGAGTCAAATGAGATGATGCCTCACAGAGTGAGTGACAGATGACACTAGTTGACTGCTACAGTGGCAGCCCTCATTACTTTTTCTCACTTTCTCCTTGTTAACCTTTCCCCGACCACAGACATCTATCTTTCTCCGTCTCTGCTGTCCATGTCGACATCATCTGTTGCTTCCTTCCATCCATCTTCCGGTATATATCTTTGCCAAGCTGTAACTGTAATCTACATCAGTGACGTAAATCATTTGTGCTGCTTCACAAATTACTGACTCTTACAGCACCAGTCTCTCTACTAGAGGTATGCAGGGACGTCAATATCTGTATCTGGCCTCATTTTAACCCATTTAGGCCTAAAACGCCTGTAAAACCTGTAAAAGCCTGAAAATCTTCCTACTAAATAATAGACTTTTCAGCCTCTGTAGCAGATAGAAATGAAATTCAATTTGAGAGCTGATAGCTGTTATATGTTAAAGTCCCATGTTGCATTGCGACACTCCCACATGTATTCTCATTTTGTGTCTTTTTTTTGTCATTTTGAGTCCTTTTTGGTCATTTTGAGTCCTTTTTGGTCATTTTGTGTCTTTTTTGGTCATTTTGTGTCTTTTTTTAAAGTAATTTTGTGTCTTTTTTGGTCATTTTGTGTCTTTTTTGGTCATTTTGTGTCTTCTGTGGGTTTTTTTCGTTATTCTTGTTATTTTTTAGCTTATTGCTGTTATATGTTAAAGTCCCATGTTGCATTGCGACACTCCCACATGTATTCTCATTTTGTGTCTCTTTTGTCATTTTGAGTCCTTTTTGGTCATTTTGTGTCTTTTTTTAAAGTAATTTAGTGTCTTTTTTGGTCATTTTGTGTCTTTTTTTGTCATTTTGTGTCTTCTGTGTTTTTTTTTGTTATTCTGTCTTCTCATTTTGTGTCTTTTTTTGTCATTTTGAGTCCTTTTTGGTCATTTTGAGTCTGTTTTGGTCATTTTGTGTCTTTTTTGGTCATTTTGTCTTTTTTTGTCATTTTGTGTCTTTTTTGGTCATTTTGTGTCTTTTTTTGGTCATTTTGTGTCTTTTTTTGGTGATGATTTCAAAGTTCTGGAAAAGTCCCATGTTGCATTGCGACACTCCCACATGTATTCTGATGCATTTAATTGGCCAAGAGACCGAAAATAGGTGGAAAAAAACTACAAATACTGCAAAATGACGTATCCGTTTTCCCAGCTTTAATGGTAGAATAACACAACAGCGCCCCAACAGGTTTTAATGGTAGAAATGCGCTAATGCTTTCCCGCCTTAAATGGATTAACCAACAACAATCTGTCTCTGTATATGAAGTCAGGTAGAAGACCAGACCTTTCCCTGACCACAGACATCTATCTTTCTCCGTCTCCACTGTCGACATCATCTGTTGCTTCCTTCCATCCATCTTCCGGTATATATCTTTGCCAAGCTGTAACTGTAATCTACATCAGTGACGTAAATCATTTGTGCTGCTTCGCAAATTACTGACTCTTACAGCACCAGTCTCTCTATTAGAGGTACGCAGGGACGCCATTATCTGTATCTGGCCTCATTTTAACCAGTAAAATGAAAACAAGTAGTCACACTGCAAAAACTGAAATCTAAGTAGGATGAAATATCTTAGATCAAGGGGATATATGTATATATTTTTTGTCTGACAAGATAGTTCTTTTATTTTAGACTGTTTCACTTGTTTGATATAAAGATTCCACGGCTTTTTTCAGGAATTTGAAGAAAAATACTCTCTCAAATCTTTGTAGCTGTATCAAGAAAAGTTCACTAATTTTAGTCTGACTTTGCTGCTTTCAAGAAATATAATGCCTATGTGTGCAAGATGATGGCTCGAGCATTTACTTATTATTAATTCAACATTGAGAAACATTGAGAAAATAGGTCACGTGTATTTCATTAGAATCAAGAAAAACGCACTTGTCATTAGTTAGAATACACTAATTATAAGATATTTTTACTTGTTTTGGAAAGCCCTGACAAGCCAAATTTTCTTGTTCCATTGGCAGATAATTAAAAAAAAAATTAGCCTGGGTATACCCGTAATGCCTTGCGCGCTCGATTTCATTTCGAACTGCGAATGGGCCTGGAAACGATGGCCGTTTATTAGCCCTGTTTTTAGGGATCCAATCACAGAACGGGGAGGGACGGCGAGACGTACTACTCAGCAGACGGACGCTTGTAGTTTTGTAGTTTTCTTACAGATCCAACATGGCTGCAGCTGACGCGAAACTCTCTTTGGCTCTAGCTGTAGACAGTGTTCTAGATAGTTCAGTGCCAAAGCCTTTATTTTAAAAGAAGAACAACGTTTGACCTTACACTCCTGTTTCACCGCGAAAAAGGATGTCTTTGCCTTGCTTGCGACAGGATTTGTCCAAAGCCTAATCTACCAACTAGCCCCGCTACCGCTCGCTGCTGTAACCACGGTGATCTGGTGAGCCGCCCAGCAGCTCGTCTAGTGACCATAAAATCAGTGGATGTGTGTGGCTGAATGACATGAGGGGGAATAAGGCGTAAAATAATCTTGCAAAAAGTGAGAACTGGAGAAGCAGAGCAGCAAGCAACACACACACAGACACACACACACACACACACACACACCAACACTGCCGGTAGACTGTGAGCTGAAACTACGGAGCAGCCAGAGTCAGAACATGCTGCAGAAAAACGTTGCAGAAGCAGAATTGAGTATTTTAGTCTCAAAGTAGAGATGGGCTAGTCTGGCTATGTAAACATCAATTTCTGTTGCTTTACATACGTCATCTGGTATAACTGATACGATTGGCTAAGAGCTACCTACAGACGATTTTGATAGACAATCGTAGCGCCCAATAAACGGCTCCGGAGGATCGTAAACCACACCTCCTCTACGAAAAAATGAATGGCTGGTTTCCAGACTAATCACAAATGAGATTAGTCTGGAAACCAGCCATTCATTTTGGCGTTAGGCTACAAAAAAATAATAATTTTTGTTTTCTTCCACATTCTCATCCTGTTTCTTTTTTTTTTTTTTATCATTTCAAGAAACATTATGGCTGCCACATAGATATATCAATGATACAAGCAACTTCAGATGGAAGAAAATATCTGCATTCTTGCCATTATTTGTGCTTTTTTCCAATAACGTATAGTGATCTGGGCACACTTCACACTTACAACATGAAGATACATTGTAACCTTAAGCGGTATAAAATGCATGAAGGCAAATCCCTTCAGGGATATATAGCGATTATACTGAAGCCTCTCTCAATATAAACGATTCTCTTTGATTGATGCAATGGGCATCTTCAACAGCCTCTAATGTTCCATAATAGACACATCTGCTGAGCTCTAACAGGTGACATTTTAAACAAAGCACACCTGTAGTACGTCCCCACTAGAGAGTCCAAGAATAGATGCTGCAGTAAAACATTCCTCCTTTTAGAGACATTTTTATTCTCCAAGTACCGTTTTCATGACCTAACATTATTGCCAAAGACTTACACTGATTTACTTAATATTGAATGCTTATACAATATTCAGAGTATTTTATGTGAGAGAACGAGTAATACATTTGCTCCTAATGCATACAGGAGACTTCATTAACATTCGCCATGACGACCTCATCTGCTATTCAGAGGATCTTTATTTAGTCATTTTGTGTCTTTTTTTTGTCATTTTGTGTCTTTTTTGGTCATTTTGTGTCATTATTTTAGTTATTTTGTGTCTTTTCTAGTCATTTTGTGTCTTTTTTGGTCATTTTGTGTCTTTGTTTAGTCATTTTGTGTCTTTTTTGGTAATTTTGTGTCTTCTTTTAGTCATTTTGTGTCTGTTTTTAGTCATTTTGTGTCTTCTTTTAGTCATTTTGTGTCTTTTTAAAGTAATTTAGTTTTTTTCTGTCATTTTGTGTCTTAATTTGTAATTCTGTTTCCGTTTTTTGGTCATTTTGTGTTTTTTTTTTATCATTTTGTGTCTTTGTTTAGTCATTTTGTGTCTTTTTTGGTAATTTTGTGTCTTCTTTTAGTCATTTTGTGTCTGTTTTTAGTCATTTTGTGTCTTCTTTTAGTCATTTTGTGTCTTTTTAAAGTAATTTAGTTTTTTTCTGTCATTTTGTGTCTTAATGATAATTCTGTTTCCGTTTTTTGGTCATTTTGTGTCTTTTTTTAATCATTTTGTGTCTTTGTTGGTAATTCTGTGTCTTCTTTTGATCATTTTTTGTCTTTTTGAAATCCTGCAGAAATATTCAAAATCTCATTTTGAGACGTGTCTGCACTCTTGTTTTATCTCTTCACAAATGAGTGATCCGACATCCCGCACCAGCCTTTTTTTCTTTTTTTTCTCCAGCAGCAGGAATTTGGCAGCCAGTGTCTGACCTCCAGGCACGCTAACAGGCTAACGATACGCTAATGTGTCCCATTACGCCCGATTTGCCAGGAGGGGATTCTTTTTGTTGAGCATCATGCTGCTGGTGGATTTCAGATGGGCACTGTATAATGATGCGCGCCTTTCTTCCTGCCTCATAAAAGATACAAGGAGTAGTCCTGCTGAGAGTCATTAGGAGGGCCATTTACACTGTGCTTTTCTTATTCACACACTTTTTTTTTGTGGTCTTTGCAGAGAGCCACGAGGCTATATACGCGGATATCATGGAAATGAAACACGAGCCGCTCCACTTTGTCTGAAAGCACTTCCTGTGAAAGAAACAGCTGTTCGGCGCCCACCATCGCTACCAAAACCAGTGTTGGAGGTTAATGCTTTCAAAGTAACCAAATGGAAAAATAAATAATGAAACAAACAAAAAAAAAAGGTATTTGTGCGCCAGGGTTGAGGGGGAGAAAAATTGCGGTTTGGCTTGCATTTTGCAGAGCATGAAACACAAATTAGCATGGTGTGATGCAAGCGAGTGGGGGAAATCACATAGCATTTTCTGCCTCCTCTCTCCGGCCGTACTATTACCATTCCATCGACAAATTGAATCCAAGGCTAATTTGCATTGCATCACTGTATAACCTCTTATTTATTCATTGCTTTTCTCTCCCCTACATACTATTAAATCTAATAATTCTTTTTGCAGTACAGCGGCCGCCACAAACTGAAGACCGGAGTAATTCCATGCTTCCCAGTGCGTGCTTCCCGATGAAAAGAACAAGTCAGATGAAAATCTCCCACATGGTTATTAACTCCATAGTATTCATCTCGGACCCAATTTTCCGATCATTTTCCATCATCCTGATTGATTTTGACTAAAATTCCGACACCTGTTTTGCTATAAAAGTGCTTGTCTGGGCCTGGGCGTTGATAAAGTCTTCTTGTGTCTTTATTTGGTCATTTTGTGTCTTTTTTTGGTCATTTTGTGTCTTTTTTTCAATCATTTTGTGTCTCTTTTGGTCATTTTGTGGATTTTTTTTAGTCATTTTGTGTCTAATTTTGGTCATTTTCTGTCTTTTTGGTCATTTTCTGTCTTTTTTTAGTCATTTTCTGTCTTTTAATGTCTTTTTTTGTCATTTTGTGTCTCTTTTGGTCATTTTGTGTCTTTTTTGTCATTTTCTGTCTTTTTGGTCATTTTCTGTCTTTTTTTGTCATTTTCTGTCTTTTTTTGGTCATTTTCTGTCTTTTTTTGGTGATGATTTCAAAGTTCTGGAAAAGTCCCATGTTGCATTGCGACACTCCGAAGTGTATTCTGATGAATACTGAAAATACTACAAAAGGATCATTTTTCATCATCCTGGTTGATTTTGACTAAAATCCTGACTCCTGTTTTGCTATAAAAGTGCTTGTCTGGGCCTGGGCGGTGATAAAATCTCCTATCAAAGTTGATGTATTTTCTTGTATCACATCAACAAATTAAAGTATATATTTATATAATACCATTTTATGGAGAATCAATTGAGAAATTGCCAAAAAGCTAAAATAACCAGACAGGGATGTCTGTATTTGTCTCCCGTTAGAGGTGATCCAGGTCCAACTGGTAGGAGGCCCCGGGGAAGACCCAGAACACGGTGGAGGGATTATATCTGTCTCCTGGCCTGGGAACGCCTCGGGGTCCCCCAGGAGGAGCTGGACGTTGTGGCTGGGGAGAGGGACGTCTGGAATGCCCTGCTTAACCTGCTGCCCCCGCGACCCGGCCCCGGATAAGCGGACGAGAATAGATGGATGGATGGATAGTTGCGACCCTACAAAATATTGTCTATACATCACTCTTTCATAATAAATATATGCTTTGAGTATAGATCATAGGTCTCAAACTCGCGGCCCATGGGCCAATTGCGGCCAATTTTATGGGCCCCAACTTCATATGAAAGTTTAATGTGAGTTTTATATGAATGGCACTTTGCTGGTTTGTGTGTGGAAGGTCCCTTTAATTACTTTTGTTGGTAATTTTGTGTCTTTTTTTAGTAATTTTGTGTCTTTTTTTAGTAATTTTGTGTCTTTTTTGGGTCATTTTGTGTCTTTTTTTAAAATAATTTTGTGTCTTTGTTGGTAATTCTGTGTATTTTTAGTCATTTTGTGTCTTTTTTCAGTAATTTTGTGTCTTTTTTGGGTCATTTTGTGTCTTTTTAAATTAATTTAGTTTTTTCTGTCATTTTGTGTCTTTTTTGGTCATTTTGATACTGCCTCCAGCGGCCCCCAGGTAATTTGAGTTTGAGACCCCTGCTCTATATAGATACATCACTCTTTCATAATAAATATATGCTTTGAGTACAGATAGGGAAATTGCATGAAGTTAAAAAAAATGACTCACTTATGCTTTATGAAGCTAAGCTGCCAAAGGATGCTAGTAATTAAAATTTAATACCTCATTTGAAGATTCCTTTTGATTCTGTTGGAGCAGAGTGTTGGTAAGAAGCCCTGTGCAGTCCCTCTGACGGGTAATTACTCCATTACAGTGATACATCTCAAATCTGTCCACTGTTTACTCTGTGCTTGCCCTCTCACATTAGGCTGTCTGCTATGCTTGACAAGAAAATTATGAAAGAGGCTGGGCCGGCCCGCACTGAGGTGTATGTGTCTTTGTGTGTGTAGGAGAGAGAGGAAGTGTGTGTGTGTGTGTGTGTGTGTGTGTGTGTGTGTGTGTGTGTGTGTGTGGTGATGCTATTAAATGGGCCTGCAATATTTGCCACTACAGAACCAATCAAGTTCTTATAATGGATGACTTGTCTCATATCCATTCTTGCCTGATGTGAGAATACAGCCTGGGAAAACACAAATGTCTTATCTGAGGGAGGGAGTGTGTGTGTGTGTGTGTGTGTGTGTGTGTGTGTGTGTGTGTGTGGGAAAGGAGGGAGGGAGGGAGGAGAAAGATGAATGGAGCAGACAAAAGGACGGCTAATGGTCATGGTAATGCTGTGTGTAAAGTGCGTTTTAAGTGGAGTCTTTTAAATAATTTTGTGTCTTTTTTGGTAATTCTGTTTCTTTTTTTGGTCATTTTGTGTCCTTTTTTCAAAAGAAAGGTATTGTTTTTTTCAGTCATTTTGTGTCTTTTTTTGGTCATTTTGTGTCTTTTTTTCAGTCATTTTGTGTCTTATTTGGTCATTTTGTGTCTTTTTTTAGTTATTTTGTATCTTTTTTGGTCATTTTGTGTCTTTTTTTAGTCATTTTGTATCTTTTTTGGTCATTTTGTGTCTTTTTTTGGTAATTTTGATACTGCCTCCAGTGGTCATGCTGTGTGTAAAATGTGTTTTAAGTGGAATCTTTTAAATAATTTTGTGTCTTTGTTGGTAATTCTGTGTATTTTTGGTCATTTTGTGTCTTTTTTGGTCATTCTGTTTCTTTTTTTGGTAATTTTGTGTCTTTTTTGGTGATTTTGTGTCTTTTTTAATGGCTGGGAAATCACATATGTCTTATCTGAGTGAGGGAGTGTGTGTTTGTTTGTGTGTGTGTGTGTGTGTGTTTGTGTGTGTGTGTGTAAGGAGGAAGATGAATGGAGCAGACAAAAGGACGGCTAATGCTAACGGTCATGCTGTGTGTAAAGTGTGTTTTAAGTGGAGTATTTTGGGCAGGTTTCACTTCACATCAACACTCTCTATGATCAATGCTGATCATGAACTCGGTAAGAAATTTACAGACACCCTTTTTCAATTAAACACTGTCAAAGAGCATGACAACCATGAGGTGATATGAGAGCGAATGCAATGCATACTCCTTTGTTAATTAAGCAGAAAGTAGAGTGAAGAGCACTATCACTTCCCTCTTGAACAAACTTTGTGCTGATTACATTTGCAGATACACTGACATCACACTGGCAGAAATTTAATTGAAGGTCATTGCTCAGAATTGTGTGTTAGGTGCAAGGCTGAAAAGTAATTACACTTTAACAATAAATATATTCAAGTAATAGTGTTTACACTCTGCTGGATCTGTGCAGACTGACAAAGACCCACGAGTGCTTAAACAGAGAGGCGGAAAAAGTAGGACTCGGCTTTAAAAAAAGATGTTGAATCACAACAAGTTAATAACCAGCAGCCACAATGCTGACTTCCTGCTCCTGAATCAAATTCACTGCAACGTCGTCCATTTTTTCATGACCTGAAGTGAGCACGCATATCTCAAGCCTCGGGACAAGTTAATCACAATGCCCACATGCCAACAGCAACGCATATTGATTCCCACATTCCTCGTGGCTCCGCAGAGTTTATGAATTTAAAGTGTTGTCTGGGAAACACTAGGTAGAGCGATGCTGTACGTGCATCAACACTGACCTTTTGCCTTGGAAGAGGCAAGGCCATAATGCACACAATCACCACCGGGGACCGCTTTACTGTTCAGCATGCATGTGGCTCAACGCCTGGAGATTAGGTTGTTGGTCAATCGGGGGTTCGCAACCAGGAGGTCACTGCTGCAGCCTGGAGGAGCTCTCATGCTGCAGAAACCATAATAAACGCGCCCTTGGGCAAGGCATTTAACAAACATGAGATACTTAGTGATAGTGAGCTTTTATTGGTGTTTTAATAGCATGGAAAACATTGATTCAAGTAGTAATTTTGGAGTTATGCACCCTCTGGGCTCTGAGCCTATTTTGGCCGTTTTTGAATACTTTTGATTTTGCCCTTCATGTACCACATTAAAAATGTTTTCTATACCCATATTTGGTGTCCATTTTAACTTTAACCTGCTTAATCAACATGTTGAGTTGAAAAGTTATACTATTTACGACAATAAAAACCACAAATATACTCAATGAACTGTTTTGGAACTTGAAAATGGAAACAAAGGATATAGATATGAACATATAACAAGATAAACATTTAAATATAATAAAACTGTATACAAAAAAGTCCCATAAAAACATGTATATGTATAGGCTTTTTTCCTTGTTAGGTGCAACTCTTCAAAAACAAATTATGTGCAAAATTACACAGAGAGCTACACCAACGCTCGAATATTTCTGTACTATCTAATTAAAACTATCATATCTTTGGTTTTACAAGAGCTAGGAATGTCAAACAAAAGCTGGGAGAAAGTTTAAAGTCTGTACTTTGGAGTGAAGTTGATAGCAACAATCCATGTGACCTAGTTTTATTGTTAAATGTCACATGATCTGATCAGGACGCCACCATCATAGACCCCAGAGGGTTAATTTTATGTGCATGAGTGTGATAGCTGCACAATAGAAATCCACTGGGTGCACCTGGCTTTTAAAGGCAATGTGAGATGACACTGATTGGTTTAATTCATGTAAGACCCTAAACACACCTCTGATTAATTAAAAGAAATCATAATAAATCTTTTTTACCCCTTGTCCCTGACTTTGTGCTCAGATTATGCACCTTTTAACTAGCAAAAGTGGAGCTGGATATGCCGTTAATGCACTTACACCACGCACTTTAGCCCGTGTGCATTGCAATATATAATTTAAATACGGCCCTGAGCCTTTAATAGTATTAAATTGTTAAGACGCTGTTAATTATTTGCAACCCCCTCCTACATTGCTTCTTATTTGCTTCTTTCTGTAATGTCAGTGTGCATAAGCAACTGTTTGTGCTTTAAACATCGCAGCAGCTTTATCATGATTTGGCCTTTGATTTTCAGCTGCGTCTCGATGCTCCAGTTAAGTGATCTGAGCGTGCAGCGCTGACAGACTCTCTGTCAAAATGCTGATTTTTCTGAGAGAGAATACGGAATTATATGTCTTCGCGGGCACAAACATGCTCACAGGCACCTTGCCGCAGCTTGTCAACAAAATGACATGCCTTACTTTGAACTGAGGTGAGGGTACTGTATCTGTCTCCAGCAGTTGACACATTACCAGGAAGGTGTGCAGCTTTGCAAGGTATTACATATTATTCAGCCCATGAAGGAGGAATATAGTGAGGGTGGACGTTGGAGGCAACAGTAGTGTTTCATCCTGTTCCATCAGGAGGTGATGGAAACCTTCCATCATCTTTTGCCACACTGAAAATACTGTGTACTTGAAGGTACATGTCGTTACATTTCAAGAATCAGGACTGGCTATCATATATTTATATCAGTCCAGGCAATAACGTCATCCAGCACTGCAAAAAAAGGGTGTAAAAACAAGATAGAAACACTAAATCTGAGGGAAATGATCTTGCTGCATCTTTTTACATCTTCTTTTGGTCACAAAATGACCAAAAAAGACAAAAATAAGTACAAAAGAGATAAATTAAAAGCTGCAAGCAGCGATGAACTGGCCCGAGCAGAGTGACCTGCAAATTATTTTTTTCTTACTAGGAGAAGAAAAACTTTTTGTGTCGTTTTTTTGTGATTTTACGTCTTTTGTGTCTTTTTTTGGTCATTTTGTGTCTTTTTACATCTTCTTTTGGTCACAAAATGACCAAAAAGACAAAAAATGTACAAAAGAGATAAATTAAAGCTGCAAGCAGGGCTCCCTTGAAAAAGATGTTCTTAATCTCAACGGGATATTCCCTGGTTAAATAAAGGTTAAATAAACAAAATAAGCAATGAACTGGCCCAAGCAGAGTGCACTGCAAATTATTTGTTCTTACCAAGATAAAAAAAAACTTTAGATTTAGAAGTGTTCGATAATTGATCTTGTTTTAAGAGTTAATCTCTTATTTTAAGCGTTCAACATGCTTATTTCTAGATTTACCAATCTTAATTTTAAGAACTCTTAATCTCAAGTGAAATTATCTGTCCATGCAGCAAGATCATTTCCCTCAGATTTACTGTTTTTATCTTATTTTTAGACACACCTTTTCTGCAGTGAGCATGTTACCAAGCTTGGTGACACCTCTCACTGCAGCTGTTTCACTTTCTAGCTGATTCCTGATTGTTTTTGGAATTGTGTTTGAGCACCAAAAGAAACCAAAATATGCTGAAAGAAAACGCCGCATTTATTTTGAGCTTTCAATTTCTGCTATCACACCGAGTGCCTTCTATTGCCCATCAACAGTCAGGCAGCATGTCTTCAAGAAGCAGACTGACGGTTTTCACATATGCTCTGTTCAGAGCTGTAATGAGGCCTGATACATGTTGAGCATATGTTAATGCAAACAGGGTGCTTACTGTGACAGCCTCTTGTAGCCTTAGTCATCACTGTTAGTGCCTGGTAACTCTTCAGTACATATAGGATCCATCTCTATAGGAGGAATGCTGGATGCACAGTGGGCTGATTTGATGACGTGCGTGCAGCATTTGCCACCTACTGCAGGTTGAAATTATGTTACCAAAGGAAGCAACTAGGGCTTAGCAATTCATCAATATTTCATTCATATATTCATGTAAGACTGGATATTATCTTTATTTTTGGATATCATATAAAGGTTATTGGTTTTAAAGACTGCAGTGATGAAAATTTCTGAACTTTGTATGATTGCAGTCTTAGGGCTGTTTCCACTACCGGGCAATACCCGGGATGAGGCGGGTCTCACTCACCGAAACGCCCCTAATTTGAATACGAGCTGTCTGGAGCGGACTTTTGGTGGGACTTTTTTTGTCCCTGTAGAAGAGCAGGGTCTTTTTTCTCCCCTGAAAAAAGCCTGGTTACTGATTGGATAGAGCAGGATGTGACGTAGTACTCGACGCCACAACAACACGCGCCATTTGTAAAAGCCAACGAAGCAGTGTTGCCAACTTAGCGACTTTTCGGCTCTTCTTAACAAGCTGCGGGGGCCGGCGGCTCATTAAGAGGAGTAAAAGCGAGTCGAGGAAGCACATTCCTCCTGCAGCAGTCTCTCCCAGCTGCACAGAGCCGGAGGGGATGTTAACCCCTTCGCGTTCAGTCTGCAAATTGATAATAGGCTAACAGTTAGCTCTGTAGTAGTACAGTGTGTATGTGCTGCTGCTGCAGGAGGTGTTCACTTAGCGATCTCTGTTTGTTTACAACAAGCACCGGACACTCTGTGCACAGTTAGCGATGCCGGTTAATTCACCATCACTATGTTTATGATCAGTGGAGACACTACGCATAATTAGCCATGCTGGTTTGTTTATGATCAGCTACTGACTTTGTGCACAGTTAGCGACAGCGGCCACAGTCGTGTCTCCCGTGTTTAATCTGTCACTATGATCTAAAACCATACGTTGACGAGGGTCTCTAAATCCCTCTGGGGATCTTTTTGTAATGGAGACATGCACAGTGAGCGACTTTTGAGAGGGCGTGGCCAGAGACTTTCCTGGTGGCCACTCTTCCCCCTAAAGACAACGCGGCTCTTATTCACCAACAAGACCAGAAGTGATGTTGACCCTTGTTGATGTGATGAGGCTCTGTAAACACTGCTCTTCTGTCTCAGCACTGGATAAAAGCCATCCATTGCTCGACTTATTGGTGTTTGCAGGAAGTTTACCTCATTCCCTTTGGTCAACTCTTAATGTCAAATGTTGCCCTCAATTTCTTCGACTGTTCAAACAGAAAAAGCAGCGGCTTGGATTTATCAACAGTCATGATAAACGTAGACCTCTTAACCTCATTGTGCACAAAACACATGAACATGTATCCGTCTCTGTCATTCTAAGACTTCATTGAAGAAAAATCCAAAACGGAAGTTGTACAAAAGATCGTTAGTTTGTGCAGCGAGAGAGGAAATGTTCCAGTTGTCATCAGAATCATCAGGGACCCTGAGATCACAAAGGTGTGCTCTGATGCTTCCCCTGCCAATTAAATAACACATACAGTGTTCAGATGTGCCACAAAGGGCTATAGGCATGAAGACGGAAACAAAATCAAACAAAAAGCTGTTAAATTGATCCCCATGCATGCTGCTGGTGACCTAAATCATTTGACTAATACAAAGACAATAGAAAACGTTAAAGTTCCACATCCAGTTTGTGCAAAATACTATACTACCCCTTACTATATCTTCATTATCTTTCTGTTGCATGCTCAGACACCCAAGCAGAGCTGATATATAAACCAACATGTCATTTCTACCCTGGTTACAGCACTCTTCAGGGACCCTTGACAAAGCCAATATTTCCTCTGAGGCTTCCCTTTCGAACACCTTGACTCATTTCTTGACTGAACAAATGTGTAATGTTACGACAAGGCACTCATCTGCTACAGCCCCTCCACTTCTCATGTAAATGCTTGTGCTGAATGTGATGGTGGGTTTACTTTTCAATACGAGTCTCCTCCGGCACAGTAAAGTCTATCACCCTGTACAAGGCTGACACTGAGTCCTATTTCATTCTGAGAGCTGTTACACTATAATCTCTATCAAGGAAACACAAAGTCATAAGTCATGTTTTATGCTTCAAGTCTAGTAAACATGCAGCAGGTGAAATCACTGAAACTATAATAGGTGGATAAAGTTCCATTGTAGGTAGATTAAACAGTGTCAGACTGAGAAAAAGCCGGTGCAAAAGTGAGCTATGGAAACAGTTTTTACTTAAGTTTAAGTAAATAACAACAAACAAAATAGTGGAACTACAAAACCTTTCCACTGGGGTGCCTCAAGGATCAGTTCTAGGCCCCCTTCTCTTCTAAATTTACACCACCTCACTTGGCATAATTATCCGCAATCATGGCTTCTAATACCATCGTTATGCCGATGATACCCAGCTGTTCCTTTCCACAGTCTTTTCCTGACCGATGTCACGACCTAAAAGCACTTGCGTCCTAATGGACTCGAACCTAACCCACGGCTCTTACTCTTGCTATGTTTCTTGACTTCATCCTTGCTTGTGTTGTATTAACTCTCATTTGTACGTCGCTTTGGATAAAAGCGTCTGCTAAATGACATTGTAGAATTGTAGAAAACACACCAACAAACTAGTGAGTGATTGAGCCAAAGCTTGACAACAGGAAAAAGGCTCTTTGGTGAGTAAAAAGTCCAGACATAATAAAGCCTGTGGCGACAGTCACCACTTCTTTGGTAGAAAACAAGATAAAAGCTGGCGTGCAGTTAAATGCAATTGCACACAACACAGACAGCAGGCAAGTTACACTTTTTTTAGTAATTGTGTGTCTTTTTTGGGTAATTTTGTGTCTTTTTTTAATAATTGTGTGCCTTTATTAATAATTTTGTTTCTTTTTTAATAATGTGTCGTTTTTAGTAATGTTGTATCTTTTTTAAATAATTTTGTCTTTCTTTGGTAATTTTGTGTCTTTTTTAATAATTTTGTGTCTTTTTTTGGTAATTTTGTGTCTTTTTAAAATAATTTTGTGTCTTTTTTTAATCATTTTGTGTCTTTTTTGGTCATTCTGTGTCTTTTTTTTTGGTCATTTTGTGTCTTTTTTTGGTCATTTTGTGTCTTTTTAAAATAATTTTGTGTCTTTTTTTTATCTTTTTGATACTGCCTCCAGCGGCAAAACAAACTAGACCAAACAAACTAGTGAGTGATTGAGCCAAAGCTTGACAACAGGAAAAAGGCTCTTTGGTGAGTAAAAAGTCCAGACATAATAAAGCTTGTGGCGACAGTCACCACTTCTTTGGTAGAAAACAAGATAAAAGCTGGCGTGCAGTTAAATGCAATTGCACACAACACAGACAGCAGGCAAGTTATTACTTTTTTTACTGTGTCTTTTTTGGGTAATTTTGTGTCTTTTTTTTAATAATTGTGTGTCTTTTTTTAAATAATTGTGTGTCTTTATTAATAATTTGGTTTCTTTTTTTAATAATGTTGTGTCTTGTTTAGAAATAATTTTGTCTTTTTTAGTAATTTTGTGTGTTTCTTTGGTCATTTTGTGTCTTTTTTTGGTCATTTTGTGTCTTTTTAAAATAATTTTGTGTCTTTTTTTAATCATTTTGTGTCTTTTTTGGTCATTCTGTGTATTTTTTTAGTAATTTTGTGTCTTTTTTTGTTCATTTTGTGTCTTTTTAAAATAATTTTGTGTCTTTTTTTGGTCTTTTTGATACTGCCTCCAGCGGCAAAACAAACTAGACCAAACAAACTAGTGAGTGATTTAGCCAAAGCTTGAAAACAGGAAAAAGGCTCTTTGGTGTGTAAAAAGTCCAGACATAATAAAGCCTGTGGCGACAGTCACCACTTCTTTGGTAGAAAATAAGATAAAAGCTGGCGTGCAGTTAAATGCAATTGCACACAACACAGACAGCAGGCAAGTTATTACTTTTTTTACTGTGTCTTTTTTGGGTAATTTTGTGTCTATTTTTTAATAATTGTGTGTCTTTTTTTTAAATAATTGTGTGTCTTTATTAATAATTTGTTTCTTTTTTTAATAATGTTGTGTCTTGTTTAGAAATGTTGTATCTTTCTTAAATAATTTTGTCTTTTTTAGTAATTTTGTGTCTTTCTTTGGTCATTTTGTGTCTTTTTTTGGTCATTTTGTGTCTTTTTAAAATAATTTTGTGTCTTTTTTTAATCATTTTGTGTCTTTTTTGGTCATTCTGTGTATTTTTTTAAGTAATTTTGTGTCTTTTTTTGGTCATTCTGTGTATTTTTTTTAGTAATTTTGTGTCTTTTTTTTTGGTCTTTTTGATACTGCCTCCAGCGGCAAAACAAACTAGACCAAACAAACTAGTGAGTGATTTAGCCAAAGCTTGAAAACAGGAAAAAGGCTCTTTGGTGTGTAAAAAGTCCAGACATAATAAAGCCTGTGGCGACAGTCACCACTTCTTTGGTAGAAAACAAGATAAAAGCTGGCGTGCAGTTAAATGCAATTGCACACATCACAGACAGCGGGCGAGTTATTCTACACAACACGGAGCTCGTCTTCTACATTTGAAGTTTTACTCCGTAGGTGCCGTGTATGCCTCAAACGGAGAGATGGCTTCTCGGAGCCAAAACAGCAGAAAGATGTCATTTTCATGTGTCTTGGTTGAGTGAGAAGCAGCTGCTGAGCTGAGTGGCTGCAGGTCATCTCATCTATCTGCCGAGTGGAAAAAAAAGCCTTCCAGTTACGTGTGGACATGTCTGACCTGCTGGGACTTTTACCACAGGCTGCTGGAAGAAGGGCTGCTGCTCTGACACAAGACAGAAGTGTCTTTCCATTCCAGGCTTTTGCATCAGAAGACATTAGAAAAACACTATGGATGTACTATGACTCAAACGTAACATGACATTGATGGATCTGGGGGTAAATGCCTCCCTGTGTGCCTGGATGCTGCACTTCCTGGCTCCCAGAACTCCCTTGGTCACGTTGGGCAGTCACACTTTCAAACCCTTCATCCCTGACATCATCTTCATCACCCCTCCCCTGCAAGGTTGTTCACTTAGTTGTTCCCCTGCTGTACTTCCTGTACGGTCAGCTTCAACTACAGCATCAAGTTTGTGCATGACACAGTGGTGATAGGCTGGACATTGAATTGAATGGGAATTTAACTTGAATAATTGCACTAAAAACCTGGATTTGAATTACACAATTTGAATTTGTATTGTTCAATTTGCTCTGCCTCAACTACATCGTCGCAGAAAATTGAAAAAAAATAATTTTGCGAATTGAATTTGAATTGTGAGAACTGAATGTTCAGTTCCAAACTAATAAATTAAATTTCAAATCATAATTCAGATTCATGATTCATATTGAACAATACAAATATAAATAATGTGATTCAAATTCAGTTTTTTAATGCAATTATTCAAGTTAATCAATTCATATGAGCAATCGAGCGCTGAAAACGGAGGTGCTGATTCGCCGAAGAGTCGATATGGCAACCGGATGGCAACAAATGTTACAAAAGAAAACGGAGGTGCTGATTGGCCGAAGAGGCGCTATGGCAACCAGGTGGCAACAAATGTTACAAAAGAAAACGGAGGTGCTGATTGGCCGAAGAGGCGCTATGGCAACCGGGTGGCAACAAATGTTACAAATGCAAACGGAGGTGCTGATTGGCCGAAGAGTCGATATGGCAACCGGGTGGCAACAAATGTTACAAATGAAAACGGAGGTGCTGATTTGCTGAAAAGGCGCTCTGTGTATCTGAGCTCGATTGCTCTGCCTCAACTACCAGGATGTTCTTCGCAGAAAATTGAAATTGAATGTTGGAAACTGAATTTGAATTGTGAAACTGAATATTCAGTTCCAAACGAATTAATTTACAATACAATAACAATACAAATTCAAATTATGTGATTCAAATTCAGTTTTCTAATGCTATTATTCAAGTTAATCAATTAAAATTCAGATATAAACAATTCAAATTCAGTTTCTGGTGGCACATATTTCAGCCCATAGGACACAAACAATGAGGAGGTGATTGGCCAAACAGTCGCTATGGCAACCGGGTGGCAACAAATGTTACAAAAGAAGACGGAGGTGCTGATTGGCCGAACAGGCGCTCTGTGTATCTGAGCTCGATTGCTCTACCTCAAATACCCGGATGTTCGTCTGAAAATTGAAATTCAATTGAAATTGAATTTTGGGAACCGTATTTGAATTGTGAAACTGAATATTCAGTTCCAAACTAATTAATTTACAATACAATAACAATACAAATTCAAATTGTGTGATTCAAATTCAGTTTTCTTATGCAATTATTCAAGTTAAGCAATTCGAATTCAGTTTCTGGTGGCACATATTTCAGCCCATAGGACACAAATGATGTGGAGAAAGCTGCTTAGAAGACACTAAGGCACTGTGGTTCAGGTCAGCAGCCTCTTACTAAAGGTGAAGAAGTGTAAGGGGCTGGTTGTGGATTGTTGGTGGAAGCAGCAGAGGAACTTTACACTCCTGAGAATCCGAACTGCGCATTTCAGAAAGTAGTATCTTGGCTGAGCATACCATCGGATCTCCACTCGTCACTCTGCAGGACTTATATAGACTAACCCAGCTTCTACACTCAGGCACCACGAGTCGATCACAGAGAGACTCAGGAAAATCTCCTTCCCTCAGGTCCTCTGTGTGTCTTTCAGCTTCAGGCAGAATATCCTCTGTGAATGTCGTGCACTGCTCTGAACATTTGCATTTATGCACTTGTACAAAATGTTCTTGTCTACATGTTTACATGATATTTCTGTCACACACTGCAAAAAAAGGCTGTCTTAAAACCAGATAAAAACACTAAATCTGAGGGAAATGATCTCGCTGCATGGACAGATAATTTACCTTGACAAGATTTCTTAAATTAAGATTATTAAATCTAGAAATAAGCATGATGAATGCTTAAAATAAGAAATTAACTCTTAAAACAAGATAAATTAAAGCTGCAAGCAGCGATGAACTGGCCCGAGCAGAGTGACCTGATGATTATTTGTTTCTTACCAAGATAAAAAAAACTTTAGAGTTAGAAGTGTTAGATAATTATCTTGTTTTAAGAGTTAATTTCTTATTTTAAGCATTCATCATGCTTATTTCTAGATTTAATAATCTTAATTTAAGAAATCTTGTCAAGGTAAATTATCTGTCCATGCAGCAAGATCATTTCCCTCAGATTTAGTGTTTTTATCTGGTTTTTAGACACACCTTTTTTGCAGTGCAGTAATCATTTACAAATCATAGATTTCAGTTTAAGTATAGTAAGTGACAATATAAGTCGACTCTTTAACTGATAGTTCACTAGATTTATTTAAACCGTAGCTCCATGAAAATAACAATAAGACATTCTTTGGTCACCTTGTGAATCCACCATAAGAGCAATAACAAACATTAGCATTAGCACTTGAGCTAGCAAGCACTTTTACTATAGTTAAGACAACAAATATAGCCACTAATATATATGACAGAAGAAAATAAACTTTAACAAACCTTGTGTCCTGTTAGCCACTATAGAAGCCTTTTGATACTTTATGTCAACTTTATATTAATTACGACATACTCGTTATTATTTACGTTCGTTTTTCATTTTACCGTTCCACCTGTTATTTCCTGTCACTACCTTTCAAAATAAAAGCACCCGTTTCACACTGGATGGCACCTTTTCAAAATAAAAGCATCAGAACATTTTTTTTTAGTCATTTTGTGTCTTTTTTGGTAATTTTGTGTCTTTTTTTAGTAATGGGTGTGTTTTTGGTAACTTTGTATCTTTTTTGGTAATTCTGTGTCTTTTTTTGGTCATTTTGTTTCTTATTTAAGTAATTTAGTTATTTTTTGTCATTTAGTGTCTTTTTTTGGAATTTTGTGTCTTTTGTTGGTCATTTTGTGTCTTTTTTTAGTCATTTTGTGTCTTTTGTTGGTCATTTTGTGTCTTTTTTTAGTAATGTGTCTTTTTTTGGTAACTTTGTATCTTTTTTGGTAATTCTGTGTCTTTTTTTTTGGTCATTTTGTTGCTTATTTAAGTAATTTAGTTATTTTTTGTCATTTAGTGTCTTTTTTTGTAATTTTGTGTCTTTTGTTGGTCATTTTGTGTCTTTTTTTAGTCATTTTGTGTCCTTTTTTGGGTCATTTTGTGTCTTTTTAAAGTAATTTAGTTATTTTTCTATAATTGTATGTCTTTTTTAGTCATTCTTATTTTGATCCCAATGGCATGGGCACAAGTATTTAAGAAACTTTCAGAAATCCAAGAGTCCCCAGAGGCTGATGCCAGGACATAAAAATAATTAAGACAGTAAATGATTTGATGAGTTCCACACCTTGGGCATTTCACCCACAGAAGCTATATGAATCAATAACCCTGGGCCAGGGCCCACAGAGTTCTCCCTTCTGACTGCTTTAACTTTCAATCATGTCTACTGACTGAATGATTATAAATGCCACGATGGCAATTCTTTTCCAATTGCCTTACTAAAAAAAGACATTACAGCGGGCCCATTTTCAGCTGCTGGTACTGGCAGACAGAGAGGGAGACGGAGGAAAGAAGAACATCTTGACATTAATGTTGTCCCGCTACTGTGCAGCCGCCAATTCACTCCAACGTAGCATCCATACAATTCAACATCTATGATTTTAACAAGGAATACCTTTTACCAGCCTCTGTAATGGACCTTTTCCATTTATTGTCAATGTGAGATCATTTTTCTCTCAAAGAGAGTTTTAACCCTCTATGGTACACATTATGATGCCAGTTAGGAAAAAATGTTTGAAGTGTTTTTTTGTTTTAAAATAGACTAAATATACATAATCTGAAGAAATTTTATAATTCTTTTTTTTGGGGGGGGGGGTTGTTGTTGTTACTGGAAGAAGTGGAATTGTTATGTAATGTAAATTTGTGTCTTTTTTTTTGGTAATTTTTAGTCTTTTTTTTGGTAATTTTGTGTCTTTTTTGGTCATTTTGTGTCTTTTTCTCATAATTGTATGTCTTTTTTGGTAATTTTGTGTCTTTTTAAGTAATTCTGTGTCTTTTTTTGGTAATTTTGTGTATTCTTCTAATAACTGTATGTCTTTTTTAGTCATTTTGTGTCTTTTTCTAATAATTGTATGTCTTTTTTTGGTAATTTTGTGTAGGTTTCTAATAATTGTAAGTCTTTTTTTAGTAATTGTGTCTTTTTTTGGTCATTTTGTGTCTTTTTCTAATAATTGTATGTCTTTTTTAGTAATTTTTGTGTCTTTTTCTAATAATTGTAAGTCTTTTTAGTAATTTTTGTGTCTTTTTCTAATAATTGTCAGTCTTTTTTAGTAATTTTGTGTCTTTTTCATAATAATCGAATGTCTTTTTAGTAATTTTGTGTCTTTTTCTAATAATTGTCAGTCTTTTTCTAATAATTGTATGTCTTTTTTAGTCATTTTTGTGTCTTTTTCTAATAATTGTCAGTCTTTTTTAGTAATTTTGTGTCTTTTTTTGGCAATTTTGTGTCTTTTTCATAATAATCGTTTGTCTTTTTTAGTAATTTTGTGTCTTTTTTTGGTCATTTTGTGTCTTTTTCATAATAATTGTATGTCTTTTTCAGTAATTTAGTGCCTTTTTTTGCTCATTTTGACCAGCTCGAGCATCGCATTGCACGTTCTCTGACACCAAGACGAGATGGCAGAACGCCGGACACTGCAGCAGCAGAATGGGGGACAATTATGAAGCACTGTGCAATCAAGGGGGTCCCTGACAGGCTGAGCAGGGTCTGATGAGCCAGTGTGTCACTTGTGCGCTCCGGGGCTCCACAGCTAATCAACCACCAAGGAGGGGCTTGAGGGGCGTGATCACTCAAGCCCCTCCATCGCCTTTCCACGCGGGGAGGAAAGCAATCACCAGCCCATTTCCATGTGCAGTTATTTCCAACCCCCCACCTCCCGACTCTCAAATCAAGGTGCACAGATGACCGGGGAAGCACTGGGTGGAGGCTGAAGGTGGCTGGTGGGTGCAATCAAACCGAGTCAGAAGAAAAAAAGGAACAAAACTTTTGGATCTGCGAGCGGTTTATTCAAGCCGTTTAATATATTTAAATAATCATAAATGGATTGGAAACATGAGGGGAACAGATTGAATGAGGCTCAATTGCTATCCAACCAGCAGCTCATGAGATTCCTGTGATTGGGCCGGCAAATTGAAATGTAAGTCTTGTAATGCAGTGCGATGAGGAGACAGAGGGGGTAGGGGTCAGGAAAGGTGAGGGAAGGGAGTTCTCATTTTACCCCGACGACGGATTAGCACAATGAGCTCATGTTAGCAGAGTCACATCTTCTGTCTTGGAAGAAAAGAGGAAGAGCGAGTGAATGAAACCCAAACAAAAGCTTATCTTTTACCCTCTCAAAAGGACATGACTTCAAATATATGCTTATTTCTTTTCTTTTTTTTTCTTCCGAGGAAAGGACGAAGGGTAATAGGAGGAGATGAGAAACAGGGAAAAAGAGCTTCCCTGTCCTATCACCGTGACACATTTAATGTGAAACAAAAGTGGATTAATAAACAGACGAAGCTCCGCAGCTTGATAGTTTCCTCAGACTTCACAGATGCATCACAGCGCATAATTCAGGCGTCTCAAACTGGCGGCCCGCGGGCCAATTGTGGCCCTCGTGAGGATATTTTGTGGCCCCCACCTTGATATGAAAGTTTAATGTGAGTTTTATATGAATGGCACTTTACCGTGTTGTGTGTGGAAGGTCCCTTTAATTACTTTTTTGATAATTTTGTGTCTGTTTTTTGGTAATTTTGTGTCTTTTTTTTTGGTAATTTTGTGTCTTTTTTGGTTATTTTATGTCTTTTTTAAATACATTTGTATCTTTTTTATAATTGTGTGTCTTTTTTAATAATTGTGTTTTTTCTGTAATTTTGTGACTTTTTTAATAATTGTGTGTCTTTTTTGGTAATTTTGTGTCTTTTTAAAATAATTTTGTCTTTTTTAGTAATTTTGTGTCTTTTTTTGTCATTTCGTGTCTTTTTTGTGTCTTTTTAAAAATAATAATTTTGTGTCTTTTTTGGTAATTCTGTGTATTTTTTGCTAATTTTGTCTCTTTTTAAACTAATTCTGTCTTTTTTTTAGTTTTTTTCTGTCATTTTGTGTCTTTTTTTAAAATAATTTTGTGGGTTTTTTTGGTAATTCTGTATATTTGTTTGGTCATTTTGTGTCTTTTTTTGGTAATTTTGTGTCCTTTCTTGGTCATTTTGTGTCCCTTTTTTGATAATTTCACCACTACCTCCTCGTGTCCTCTGTTTTTAAGTCCGCCAGTGGCTGGAGAGACTCCCTTCACTAATAGGCTTCACTAAAGCTCCTCCTGTCATCTCCTACTGTCCTCCAGTGCTTAGGCAGAATATTGACAAAGAAAGTGAGGTATCTGATCTGTCTGGGCTCCAGCCAACCATCATTACAGCCTGGAAATCCAACTCACAAACCCTGCTGATTGTCCCCGGCCTCCTGACGGCCCTGATAGTGTGCAGAGTAAGATCATATTCCTCCCTTTTTAAAATCTCTCCTTCTTGTGTGGACAGATCTTTGATTTTCCACCATGCTGGCTCCAAGAGACATTATGCACATCCAACAAAGGAGGAAGATGAATTCTTACAACATGATACTTTCTTTTGAGTCTTTGTGCTTGAATCTGTATCAAAATGAATGTCTACCTTACCGGCTACAACTAAATAAATATCTTTGTTTGGAAGGCCCTGCTTAGCCTGCTGCCCCCGCGACCCGGCCCCGGATAAACGGAGGATGGATGGATTGATTGACTTTCCTCTTGGACTGCAACTAATGATAATTTTGATCACTGATCTTAATAACAAAATACAGAATCAACCATTTTGTCTACACTGTAAAAAAAAAATGTTGTTTTTACGGTTAAAAAAAACCCAGCAGCTGTGGTTGCCAGAACTTTACCATAATAAATACGATAGAACTTTTTTTAATATTACAGTAAAAAGATTATATTAGCACTGTTGATTTCATGTTTAAGATTGCCATTTTATTCCATTTTTTACCGTATAAATAAGGTTTTTCCATCACAAGAAATGCTGTTTTGCCTGAAACGCTGCTTTTTGTGTCTGTTTTTGGTCATTTTGTGTCATTTCTTGGTCATTTTGTATTTTTTTTGTCATTTTGTGTCTTTTTTTAGTCATGTTCTGTCTTTTTGTGTCTGTTTTTGGTCATTTTGTGTCTTTTTTGGTCTTTTTGTATCTGATTTTAGTCATTTTGTGTCTTTTTGTGGGTTTTTTTAGTCATTTTGTGTCTTTTTTTAGTCATTTTGTATCTGTTTTTAGTCATTTTGTATCTGTTTTTAGTCATTTTGTATCTTTTTGTGTCTTTTTTTGGTCATTTTGTGTCTTTTTTTGGTGATGATTTCAAAGTTCTGGAAAAGTCCCATGTTGCATTGCGACACTCCCGCGTGTATTCTGATGCATTTCATTGGCCAAGAGACCGAAAATAGGTGGAAAAAACTACAAATACTACAAAAGGACATATCCACTTTCCCGCCTTTAATGGTAGAATAACTCAACAGCGCCCCCGGATTTAATGGTAGAAATGCGATAATGCTTTCCCGCCTTAAATGGATTAATGTTCTGTCAATCAATTAATCAGCCAGTTGTTTCACCCCTAGATTATTTTTCAATAAATTGGTTATTTAATTTACAAATGCTGAAATAAACGTGAAATGTCAGTTGCAAAATGATATGAATGATAATATGAATGCCACTGTAGTATTTTTACTGAAAAAAAGAGGACATTTTCTGTTGATTGAGTCATCATCAGCTGTTTACTTCTATGTTAAATTGCTTCATTAAGTGATATCTGTGTTTTACAATAGCACAGTGCTACAATAGGAACGGTCCCCACCACATTTGAAGTAATTACCCTCTGGCAGACAGCCGATCCATATGTGAGCAGTGCAGAGGGAGGCTGAGCAGGACATTAACTGAGCATTAATTCTGTGATGCCAGCGTGATGCCAATTATTTTAAATGTGGTCAATGTTCTGATGGTTATAAATTTCTCCAAGTACCAATCAGCCTAACAAAAGCTCCTTGGTGCAAATGGAAAATTGTCTCTAAAAGGAAAAAAGACTAAAGCAAAAGGCACAAAGAGCAATTTGGCTGTGAAAATGAAACCCAAAAGAAATGTTTTCACTGTAGGTAAATTGGATCGGAAAGGAAATTAGCATCAGATGGATGGATGGATGGATATTATATATATTATAGATGGATATATTATACTGAAGGCAGGTATATTAAAAATAATAGTAGTATATCACAGTATATAGTAATAATAGTAATGGCAGCAACAGTATATAATAATAATAATATAATATGTAATAATAAATAGTAACAATATGATAAAATAAAAATAAATCAAATAATTATAAATAAAATAAAATAATATAATAAATAAAATAATATGATATAGAATAATAATAATAATAATAATAATAACAATAATAATAAGGCCGGTAAGGCAGGTATAATAAAAATAATAATAGTATATCACAGTATATTGTAATAATAGTAATGGCAGCAACAGTATATAATAATAATAATAATAATAATAATAATAGTACAGTATATAATAATATATAATATAATATGTAATTATAAATAGTAACAATATGATAAAATAAAAATAAATCAAATAATTATAAATAAAATAAAATAATATAATAAATAAAATAATAAGATTTAGAATAATAATAATAATAATAACAATAATAATAAGGCCAGTAAGGCCGGTATAATAAAAATAATAGTAGTATATCACAGTATATAGTAATAATAGTAATGGCAGCAACAGTATATAATAATAATAATAATAATAATAGTACAGTATATAATAATATATAATATAATATGTAATAATAAATAGTAACAATATGATAAAATAAAAATAAATAAAATAATTATAAATAAAATAAAAAAATATAATAAATAAAATAATAAGATATAGAATAATAATAACAATAATAATAATAATAAGGCCGGTATAATAAAAATAATAGTAGTATATCACAGTATATAGTAATAATAGTAATGGCAGCAACAGTATATATAATAATAATAATAATAATAATAATAATAATAATAATAATAATAATAAGAATACTAGTAGTAGTAATAATATTAATAACATGGCAATGTGTCATGCGTAGATTTAGTGCATAGATTTAGTGAATTTCAGTAATGTTGATTCTGAGTTAGATGAATTATAGAGTTTTATTGCAGAAGGAAGGAAGGACTTCCTGTCTGGTTCCTGGCAGCAGCAGCAGGTTGAATGAGTCTGAAGCTGCTCTGCATATTAGTACTTGAGGAGTCAGAGATGGAACAGCTTCATCTGCATTTGCCACCATTAGGAACCTTGCTACCACTTACATACAGTTTCTGACATTTGTAATTGACCTTTTAAGACATTTAGAATATTGACATTTCTAAACTGTGTTGCACTCAACATGGTCTTAATAGATCTGTAAGTCTAGACGTATAATTACAGTGAAAAGCTCATTTACTCGTCCATATTTTGACCCACAGAAGACTTTGTTTTTGCATTTTTGCTTGACCTAAAATCACACTTTGCATATATTATATTAAGAGAGGTTTTCCAAATCCCCACATATCCTGCTGCAGTTAATACTGTAGTAGATTAGAGTAGAGTACATTGTAAATGTGTTTTTAAAGGGCAACATATTATATAAATGTTAATGCTTTATTGCATTTTCTGACTATTATGGAGGACAAGAAGGACATGCATTGTTTGTTTAACCGATGCAAATAATCAGCCTAATACACTGCAGATGTCTCATTAAATCTGCATATGATTATTGCAGCATTACTTTAATTGATCCTTTTCATCAAACCAGATAATACTCGCTGATTGCAGACTATTTCGGCACGGGGGAAATTTTGTGGTATTTTGTTCAGCAATTAGGAGTATAGCTCGTATAGTTTGCCCGGTTTTATTCAGAAATTAGCCTGCTTTCACAGAATTCTCTCTCCTTTATGCCACTTTATGAGGGGGAAAATACAACTCTGGATGTGAAGAAGAGGGGATAACATGATGCAGTTTCATGCAGTTTTTTCTCTCTAGATTCATGCATTTTCTTTTATTTCCAGTTAACATGGTGACTACTAAGGAGGAAAAGGAAAAAGGGACGCAGGTTTAATACTAACATTCATAAAACATGACTTGGGTACAAAAAAACAATATATTAAGCAATTAATCAATCAGATAGATTCTAATTTATGGTTAAAAACATTACACTTGTGTGCTGTGAGCTATTTTTAATTCCAAATTATATAATAATTAACATATGGAACCAATTACGTTGAAGCTTGGTGTGGTGACAGTATAAATCTGTGTCTTTTTTGGGTCATTTTGTGTCTTTTTTGGGTCATTTTGTGTCTTTTTTGGGTCATTTTGCGTCTTTTTTAAAATAATTTTGTGTCATCTTCGGTCATTTTGTGTCTTTTTTTGGTCATTTTTTTCCCTTATTAAGCAACTTACTTTTTTCTGTCGTTTTGTGTCTTTTTTCTGTCGTTTTGTGTCTTTTTTCTGTCGTTTTGTGTCTTTTTTTGGTCATTTTGATACTGCCTGATCTATGATTCAGTGAAAATCTCCCTCTTTTAGTATATAAGTAATATATTAAAACATTAAAATTGTGTGCTGTGAGCTATTTTAAATTCCAAATTATATAATAATTAACATATGGAACCAATTATGTTGAAGCTTGGTGTGGTGACAGTGTAAAAAAAAAATAACAGCAGCAAAAACACACCAGATTGATGACAGCACTTGAGGCTGGAAAACATGATTTTGGAACAAAACAATCAGACACCTAATTTCCCATTAGCTCTCTATGATGGAGAATTGATTTGACCAGGAAAAAAAAATTACATGATAGACGCTATAACCTCCACCAATCACGTTCGACTCCAGCATCTACGTGAGCCGCGGTTACTATGACAGCCATCTCTAATCCTCAAAGCTCATCTGAGGTGGTGGAAACCCCGCAGGACAGTGGAGTTACCTCCTTCTCTGGCTTTACATTAAAGGCCCTAATTCATACAAGCATCACTAATAGCTTTACTAAAATGTACCGCCAGCCTCAAACCGCCCACAAGCTCCTCTTTTTTTCTTTTCTCCCTGCCAATGGTAATCTCCGTCTTGTTCCATATATCTTTTTTTTATTATTTTAATATTTAATTGGTCGGATTTACGTGATCTTTTTTTTCTTTTTTGGTCATTTTGAGTCTTTTTTTGGTCATTTTGTGTCTTTTTTTTTTTAAATAATTTTGTTTCTTTATAATTAATTTAGTTTTTTTCTGTCATTTTGTGTCTTTTTTGGTCATTTTGTGTCTTTTTTGGGTGATTTTGGTCATTTTGTGACATGGCTCACATATATATATATATATATATATATATACATATATATATATATATATATATGTATATATAACACAATGAAAATAAATAGGCAAAGAAAGCAAGAAGCACTCACGCGAGAGAGAGGGAAGAGGAAAGAAAAAGATGAAATAAATAAATGGAAATAAATAAAATAAATAAATAAAAAAGATAAAAAAATTATAATAAATTAAAAGATAAAAAAATAATTAAATAAATGAAAAATATTTTTTTTAATTAAAAGATAAAATAAAATAAATAAATAAATAAAAAAGATAATAAAAAAAAGATAAAATAAAATAAATAAACGATATATAATATATGAACACCATTGTCATGGTGTGTTGTTTTATGTTGTGTTGATTATGTGTATGATCTTGCACTGTCAAAAGTCAGAAAAACATGACGTGGGTACAAAAAGAACAATATATTAAGCAATTAATCAATAAGATTAATTCATGGTTAAAAACATTACAATTGTGTTCTGTGAGCCATTTTTGATTCCAAATGATATCAAGCTATTTTATATGCTGATGTCTCCCGTCCCCTTGCTCCATATATCTGAGGTTGGTCACATGCAGACAAGCTGTCTTCGGATGAGTCACTGGGGGAACATTTTGCGGTTAACCACGCTGGTCTCCGGGGGCGACCCGGACGCTAGATCGGCAGCCGGTAAAACATTGGCTGAGACAGGAGAGACCATCCCAGATTGTCTTGCCTCGCCTGCACACACAGCAGAGTGCTGAGTGAAATCTTCTGGGTATTGGCTGTGTTAACTAAATTGACATTGGCTTTCAACCTCCTGGCTATCCATCAGCGGAGGGATGAGCACCGAGGTTACCGAGGTAACCCCCGAGTCTTATGCACTTTCTGCGGTAACCTCCAGTTTGCTACCGCCGGGATAAAAAGAGACGGGGAGCAGGGGAGAGGGGGAAAAAAAGATGTTTGAGGTACACTCAAAAAAATAACACTGCATATCACTTTTTAACTATGCAATGTTTGACTTGTGCTTTTTATTATTTTATCAATTTTTTTTATCCTGCTGTATCTTATTTTATCTTATTTGTATTTTTATTTCCATTTCCCTGTTTTAATTGACTGTTTTTACTGTTTTCAATTGTGTCTTGCTGTTTTTAATGTTTATGTAAAGCACTTTGAATCACCTTGTGTTGAATTGTGCTATACAAATAAACTGGCCTTGCCTTTACTTAATTCAATCAGTGCAACATTTTTACGCTTAAAAATATTGAGCTGATTTGAAAGCTCTCAAATCGGTCAAACAAAACATGAGTAATGAGTATTTTCATTCAGTACGTCTGAATGAATTGACTTATTGGCTTGATTACCACATAAATTGAGTAAATGTAACTGAAATATTATGATAACTATATGAAAAACCTGAGTAGAAATCACTAAACAAACTGAGTAAATATAATTGAAAACATTTGTAGAATATAACTGCAAATTTGCTTATGATTAACTGAAAAAAAATGTGTTGTACTGACTGATTTTACACTTATTGTACACATATTATTACAAATATTTAAACCATGTAATCTGTGAGTCAAATATTAATTTATTTTGAAGAAGTAAACTTAATTTATATATGGATATTTAACACAAAGATTCCTGTTGGAGTTCTACTAATGAATTTTGATGTAGTCAACTCAAATTTTATTTAGTATGCATACAGTGTAAAAAAAAGAAAAGTTGGGTGAACTCAAAATTTCAAGGCAACAAACTTCGATAAAATTTAAAGTTGGACAGTTAAACTAAATATTTTAAGTTTTGTTTTTGAGTTTGCTCAACTCTGAATTCAGATTTTTGTCAACTCAACTGTAAGTTTTACTAACTTATAATTTAACATTGTAATAACTTTTAATCCTTACTTCTGCTAACTTCTGCAATGTGCTGAATTGGCACGATTGTAACGCCGCTATGAAATGTCAGCTAATGTTGCGACCACAATTTTGAGTTAGCATTGATACGCTAATGGCTACTCTTGTAGCTGTAACAAGCAGCGCCGCTAGTATCAGTTAGCCGCTAGTGTCAGTTAGCCGCTAGCGTCAGTTAGCCGCTAGCTTTCGCTAATGACCGACAATGAGACTTCAAGTGCAACTCGGAAAATTGGCTTTCCCGCATTTCACAACAAAGAAATAAGAGTTAGCAGAACTATTGTCCCTTGTTGTGAACCCCAACTTAAAGATATAAGTAACAACAACTCACCAACTTGTTTTTGAGCAGACAACTGGCTTCCTTTGTTGTGTTACATTAATACCCTAAATGTCAATAATTTATATTTCCAAGTTTTACCAACATAAATCAGTGTTTTAGGCCAAAAAATACAAGTCTGCTTTTTTGCAGCGTACCTTTATATTACTGTCACATTTACAGGCTCCTTGAATCATTTCTTAGAGTGTAGAATATGTGGAGGAGAGGATCTCTGTTTCCCCCCCTGATATTTTTGGTGATAGTCATTCATTTGTAGTGGTTTTGGCCTGAAGAGGTTTGTCTTATCTGTTCCTTCTCTTTCTCTCTGGGGGGAAAATAGAGGGTGAGTCTTCTGGAGCCTTACTCTCTCACAGTTGATTAGTAACTCCTGCTCTAGCCCTACGCTCCAGGGATCCTATGCCAGCTTCCCTTATACATCCCCTTGTCATGCACATACTCACACTTCCTCTCTCCTAAACACACAGCCATGCACACACACACACACACACACACACACACACACACACAACCACGGAAACACAGAAACACACACATCCCCCCCTGCAGTCATGGAACAGCAATTTGAGGAAATCACACAACCAAGACCTGACATTTATAACAATAGAGCTTGATTAAAAGGGCAGAATGAAACAGTGTCATCCTCCGTTCATTGTCCTTAGCCCAAGTTAAATAGGATTTAAACCTGTGCATTGCGGCTGATACCTCCACTGTCAATTCCCGATTGCTTCAAAGCAAAGAGGGGAAAAAAAGAAAAGGTCTTGTTATTGTAATGCAGGTGCGTAACAGTGTGTAGCCGAGGTGTCAGAGGTGGCCAAGTTTACACAGAGCGTCCAGGAATAGATAAGGATGACGTGGAAAAGGGAAAGCAAAGCTGTGAGAATGCTCCGGTGAATGCCGTGGTTGGTGTTTGAAAGGCACAGGGATGAAGCTTAGTTTTATCTGGCTCGGGGCAACACACAATAGGCGCCAGCATTGCAACGTGGCGGGTTTTAAAATTGGGATCAAAAGGTTCAAGCTAATTAACAAGCTAAATAAGAGTCCCCTTGCTTCGTCTATGTAACCACCCTCGCTCTTCCTCCCCCTCCTCTCCCTCCTCCTCCTCACGTCTGCTCTGCTGCAGTACGCCCGTGCATGCTACTGTGTGTGTGTGTGTGTGTGTGTGTGTGTGTTTGTGTGCGTTTTGCACAAATATACAGTGTGCAGGGTTCTTGAGGGTGCTTGAAATCCTTGAAAATGCTTGAATTTTGTATTTTCAAGGTTTAAAAAGTGCTTCGATTATGGATAAAGTGCTTGTAAATGCTTGAAATTCTTACTGTATTTATCTTGCAATCCGACTATATCCATCTATAGACTATATATAATCACATGTTCAATGTAAAAAATAACGAGTAGCCTATCTGAAATGAAGACCGTTCCTCCTAAAAGTGTAATACCATCTCTTTTTTCTGTCATTTTGTGTCTTTTTTGGTCATTTTGTGTCTTTTTGGTCATTTACAGTCTTTTTTTAGTCATTTTCAGTCTTTTTTTTTGGTCATTTTGTATCTTTTTTAAAGTCTTTTTGTGTCTTTTTTTGGTCATTTTGTGTCTTTTTTTGGTGATGATTTCAAAGTTCTGGAAAAGTCCCATGTTGCATTGCGACACTCCCACATGTATTCTGATGCATTTCATTGGCCAAGAGACCGAAAATAGGTGGAAAAAACTACAAATACTACAAAACTTTCCTGGCTTTAATGGTAGAATAACACAACATCACCCCTGGCTTTAATGGTTGAAATGCGGTAATGCTTTCCCGCCTTAAATGGGTTAATGACAAGCCTAGAAGTAAACAACAACGAGTTCTGAAAAGCTACAGAAGTGTCTAGATGTGAAACAGGATATCTCAAATTCTGAGAAAATAAAAACAACAAATTATCAGCATGGC
The DNA here is from genome assembly GCF_030273125.1 of Centropristis striata. Taxonomy (NCBI): domain Eukaryota; kingdom Metazoa; phylum Chordata; class Actinopteri; order Perciformes; family Serranidae; genus Centropristis; species Centropristis striata. The sequence goes on along the minus strand of NC_081524.1, from coordinate 4,535,244 downwards.
TTAATACCATCAAAGGCAACCAAAAAAAAAGCAGAATATTTCTAATTTGGTTGAAACAAGCCTTTAAACATCTTCAAAGAGCTCTACATGAAAACATCCATCAGAAACAACAGCCTGATTGATTTGGTCCACAATCTGCCTGAGTCCCCACGCAGGCCCCTGAGGGACTCCATGTCATTATAGCAGGACGTGTGCTTTTTGGATTTGACAGTGTTTTGAAATTCATGGCATGTCAATGTTGGCTATTTCCCTGTGAATGTTTCTGTACCAAGGCAATGAATCAAATTTCATGCTCGAGCCATTTGTCTTTATTATGTGCCCTTGTCCTTTCTGTTTGACTCTGCCATCTCAGCCCTCCTCGGGGCTCTGCTGCAAAAAGTCCAATAACATCAAAACAGTTTGAACAAAAGCTTGATCGCGGGGCATTTTGCTCTCAGGGTCATGCGAGCGGTATAACATAGTTAATTAGAAAGATCTTGTTGGAGGTAATTTGGTGATTATTTTTTTTTACATTTCAGCATGGGGAGCAATTTGTCTTCACTTTAGTAGACACACTCAGGGTTCGTACGCTTTAGCAGGGGTCTCGTTCAAGCATTTTTCAAGGCGTTTTAAGGTGAATTTTTAAGCTTTTCCAGTATCTTACACAACAAATTGCATGTTTTAGATGAGTACTTACATACTAAAAGGGGGAGATTTCACTTATCCATACCAACAGCGGTGGTATTGCACTTTTAGGAGTACTAAACTATGACTAAAAAAAGACACAAAATGACAGAAAAAAAACGTAATTACTTAAAAAAGAAACAAAAGGGCCGAAAAAAGAAACAAAATGACCAAAAAAAGGCACAACATTACTAAAAAAAGGACACAGAATGACCAAAAAAGACACAGAATTACTATAAAAGACACAAAATTATTTTTAAAAGACACAAAGTCACCCAAAAAAGACACAAAATAACAGAAAAAAGACACAAAATGACAGAAAAAAACTAAATTGCTTAAAAAAAAACAAAATAACCAAAACAAGACACAGAATTATTTTTAAAAAAAGACACAAAATGACCCAAAAAAGACTTCACAGGTTTTACAGGCGTTTTAGGCCTAAATGGGTTAAGTTATTTCATATATGAGTCAAACGATAAGGTTTATGACCTATGACTCCCTGTGCTGTAAAAAATATACAAAATGAAATCATAGCTTATGAAAGTCTACGGCCTGGTGCCTTAACCTCTAAATTTTCCCAATTCCAAGTCTAGTTTTCAGTTTCCCTCGCTAAACAGATATTTTTTCACAGTGTAATTAACATAAACTGACCCTATAAGCTCCTTTTCCACCCTCAAACGGTTACAAATGGCAACCAACGATATATATCGCCTGCAAAATAATATCAACCGTCTGCATGACAGCAGAGTGAAATCCTCTTGAATGAAAAAGATGAAATGTATAGCCATAAGGAACTCTGCACCGTCTTAATTTCAATAGGCATCAGAAGCATATGCTTGCAGCAGACCTTTCACTGCAGAGCACCCACTTTGTAGTACGATATGAAAACACCATCTGGTGTGTTAGCGGCGGCTAGGCTAAGCTAGCTGGGGCGAGATGGGGCCCTGCTGTGTCACAGGATTATCTTACTGGTTGGTAGATCCGCTCTATTAGCCTCTAGTGGCTCGGATTATTGGATGATCATTATAATGTGTGACTGAACAAGGAGCTAAGTAGCTGCACTTTCTTGATGCAGTTAAGTCTTGTTAGCGTTGGTGATCAGACACATTACGGCAGCTGTCTCAAACTCAAATTACCTGCTGGAGGCAGTATCAAAATGACCAAAAAAAGACACAAAATTAAAACAAAAAAGAGACAAAATGACAGAAAAAAACTAAATTACTTAGGAAGGACTCAAAATGACCAAAAAAGACACAAAATGACTAAAAAAAGACACAAAATGACCAAAAAGATACAGAATTGTCTTTTATAAGTGATTGAGTTTTTTTCTGTAATTTTGTGTCTTTTTTTTGTAATTTTGTGTCTTTTTTTGGTACAAAAAATACAAATACAAAAAAAAAAAAAAAAAAGACACAAAATTACTAAATAAAAGACACAAAATTACCAAAAAAGACACCGAATTACAAAAAGGACACAAAATCATTAAAAAAGACACAAAATTATTTAAAAAAAAGACACAAAATTATTAAAAAAAGACACAAAATTACCAAAAAAAGTAATTAAAGGGACCTTCCACACACAACACGGTAAAGTGTCATTCATATAAAACTCACATTAAACTTTCATATCAAGGTGGGGGCCACAAAATATCGTCACGAGGGCCGCAATTGGCCCGCGGGCCGCGAGTTTGAGACCCATCTTTTACACCGTGTCTGAGACATAAACACACTGTTTATTTACTTGAACTTTTGGAGTCCCACAGTGCGTTTTAATACATGTCGACTGGCTTTAGTGACGTGAAAAAACGGGCTCGGAAAAAAAGACTAGAGCGCGCCTGGAGCACATATTTGTTTGTGGAAGTAGAATGTTCCTTTCTAATGCGTCTAAACAGGATCACAGGCGAGCAGAGAAGACGGCACGCTCAGAGACGGGCCCTCTGCTCAACAAAACGAACATCTGCCGTTTCTCATCAGCGAGATTGAAGCTAATGACGAGCCGCGAGTGTGCTGACAGAGAGAATGGGATTGGATTGTGTACAAGAGGCCCAGAGAGACCAGACATATGTTTTGGAAAATGTTGTGGATAGAGTATAGCTTTATATAGTGTGTGTCCATGTGTGTGTGTGTGTGTGTGGATGGTAAGATCAGTGGCGGTTCTAGACCAGATTTACTGTGGGGGCCAAGGAGGGGCCAGTGTTTAATCAGAGGGCCACATTTAAAAACTGCAAAGATGATATTTAAGCATTCAAAATCTTTATTTTGGCTTATTTAAACATCATCATCATCACATCATTTAAGTATGTTTGGTATATTTGGTAAGTATATAGGGCTATTTTGTCCATTTTTTAATCCTTTTCATGTCTTTTACGTGTCTTTGTAAGTCATTTTGTGTTTTTTTTGGTCATTTTGTGTCTTTTTTGTCATTTTTATGTATTGAATTTTATGAATTTTGGTAATTCAGTTTTCTCATTTTGTGTCTTTTTTGGTAATTTTGTGTCTTTTTTTGGTCTTCTTTGTTTTTATGTCTGGATGTGATGAAGAAGTCATGCTTTGGCGCTTTTGGAGACTCCAGAGGGTTAATTGTGCAATAAAATATTGTGTACATATATATATATATATATATATATATATATATATATATAAAAAGATCATTCTGACTGTACTGCAATTTCAAAATAAAAGAAAGTGATTGTACACAAAAATGAGAAATGTCATTGTCATACAAAAAAAAAAACTAATATTGTTGGTGAGCCTCATTATTTAAATCGATGTATTTATATCTTCCAAATATACTTAAATGAGATGTTTAAATTAGCTAAAATAAAGATTTTGAATGCTTAAATATCATCTTTGCCATTTTGTAATGTGCTAATGTCCCTCTGATTAAACACTGGCCCCTCCTCGGCCCCCACAGTAAAACTGGTCTAGAACCGCCACTGGGTATAAGATCCAGATGCCTGAGAGTGGCAGAGGCAGAAAATAGGCCCCTGCTATTTTTATTTTTTTATTTTTTTTGCAGTTCATTTATCCAAGCGTGTTTATACAAGTGGATGAAGGGGAGTGTGTAAGCGCAGGTAAAACAACCGTTGTATTCCTCCCCCTTCAATCTCTGCTTTCGCTAACAGATAATGGAATTACACATCAAAGCAGCTTCTCCCTGTATCCAATTCTTCTGTGACCTCTACCAGCCTTTGTTCATATTCACCACGACAACTCCCCATCCTCTAGCCTCCACCAGCAGGCTTCTCCCTGCTTCCTCTCCCTCCGTCTAGGGAGAGATTAAATTTAGATGAAAATGAAATATTCATTTCCACTCAGCAACTGATGGCCGTCTTAATTTGATACAACTTTTGATGCAACATCTCTTCATTGTTCTTCGTTGTTGAAATGAGGGTTGTCAAAAGTATCGATGCTTTTTGGAGTATAGACCAATGACCAAACAGTTAATACTAGTAATGTTATGATACTATATAATACACAAGGAGGACACCTACAACAAGCATTCCTTTTCAAGTATTTATTTATACAGCAAACTATGACCTTTAACCTCAAAATGTGTGTGTGTGTGTGTGTGTGTGTGTGTGTGTGTATCTGGAGGAGTGTGCGCGCTTATGCGCATGTGTGTGTGTATCTGTAACTGTAATCACATCAAAGTTCAAAGGCAATCAGAGCAATCAACAGAATTAACTGCCACCTGAATGTTCCGGAACAGTGATAGCGGCCAGAGGTGGACAGACTGGAATTTCTGGCCTCGAACAGAAAGCATTTTGGCAAAACCATAATACCTATCATTGATCCGACTTCACTTTGAGCATCCTGATCCGACTTCACTTTGAGCGTCCTGAGTTCTTCCTGAACGTCTACATATGTTTGTTTTTTTTAAGAAAAATAAAAAATAGCTTTGTTAGAGCGATCTAAAAAAACTGTTACATCTCCCTTTTTCAGAAATCTTCCTGCGTTTTTAATATGGGACCCAATGAGGCTGTTGGTGGTGTTGGTGGCGCATCTGTGCATCCTACGCCCAAACTATAACTCTGACAGCTTTACCAGAGGATTGTGAGTGAGAAGACAAATTTTCCTACGTATCTATGTATAAATTATTTCTGTAGAGTGGAATTTGCGGCCTGGAGCGCAGTTTTCAAATTTATTTTTTGACAATGTTTTCTCTCCCTCTACACTCTGGTGATGATGTCACACACTGTGACACGAACATTCCGTGCAATACACACCCATTATAATCTCAGAATTTCTCCAAAAATGATCATGGTCATTGAACAGGGATTGATAAAAAACTATATGACCTATCGAAACGTGGATTAATACACCGATACACAAGACTTGTGTCTACTGTTTAAAGTTTAAATGTTGTCTCTAGGTGAAATTATGTCGGAGAAGTAGACGTTTAAAAATCTCCAATTATTGTTCTTTTTCGCTAATTTTTTTGGCTGTTCCATTCACTTCAATGCAAAATTTTGGGCAGGTTGGGCAAATTCGTATTCTGTAGAGAAAAGTAACAGCACACCGATCCCGATCAAATCGCACGTTTTGATATATAATTTGTCCTGCAACTCTTCAAGTTGTAGGACTAGTAGCGGGACGAAATTGCGTCCACAAGAAGAAGAAGAAGAAATCCACAGTATAACAGTAGTGCTCGGGGCTTACATTTTCAATGGACTCAAGTGCAGATTTTTATTGCATTATCTGGGTTATTACATTATCAGAGTGTTTAGTTTATTTAGAAGGATCCCCATTAGCTCGACCCCTATAAAGTGGAGCTACTTTTAGTGGGGTCCACATTTAAAACATACATAAATAAAATTAAAAATATAAGGGTCAATGACGTGATCTAACCCATTGCCATAAAAATCTGATTATACACAGGAAAATAAATGTGAGCTAAAATGAGAAAAAAAAATACAATCCACGTTTACATTTTTTTTTAACGCCCTCCTCCTCTTCCTCCTACTTTGCCAACCGAACCATCCTCCTGTGGGTAATCCTCAATACAAGCAGCCCCTTTTTGGGTTTGACTTTGTTAAAAGCAGAATTGCAAAGTACCATTACAGCTTTTTTCGCGCTCTCTTGAAATATGTCTGAGTCATTTCAGATGAGACATTTGCACAAACCCCGGCGAGGAGGATCTCGGGGAGCATGCGAGTGGAGAGAGAGCACTCTCTGTAGCTCGCTTGAAGAGTTAATCACATGAAAACTTCTCAGTCTCTCGCCGCCGCCGCCGCCGCCGCTGCTGCTGCTGGTGCGGGGATAAAGACAAGCCTCTGAAGTGGCTCTGTGTTTGCAGACTTCAGCCAAAGTGGTGACCACAAACCCAATTTATCCCACTGAAGCTTACGAGTGGTCACACTGCATACAGCTTCAAGTGGCGCCACATTTGTCAGCTTACATTTAAATGTTCGGCCTGTTTCACACACAATAATTAAGTCTGCAGTCATGGCTGCCCAAAGCATTTTAGGCAGGCTGAATGAAAAATGCATAGGACCAGGTGTTGTCGGGGGCAGAGCGGGAGCTAAGGAAATTAAATCAACATGAAATCATGAGGGAGATTGATTAACTGGCACTGATTAAGTGCTTTAAGTATTAGGTAGATAAAGTAATTGATTATTCAATAAATCCCAGTCAGGCAGTGAATAACCTCACCGAGAGAGAAAAGAGACAACAAATGATTAATTAGTTTCATCAGTCTGCACATGAAAGAAACCGTGTATAATAATGTGTCATTACTATGTGCTTTAACAATGTATATGCAGGCTGTGAATGCATTTTCATTTCTAAATTAGGCAATCTGATGGAGAAGAGAGCAATTCGTGTAAGGGAATTAATAAACTGTGCAGTTAAAGTGCTGTGCTGCTCGCTGGCTTTACAGAACAGAAAGCAACTGAATCATCAGCGTGCTGCTTTTATTTCCATATTGGCAAAACATAGGAATTATCTGCACTTGCATGCTACCTTCTGGGAGAAAAATTACATCCTCCAGCACTTTCCTCGTTATTGTAACATTGCATTATCCAGCGAAATGATTCCTGAACGAGATGAGAGGTTGCAAAACATATCAGGAGAGGGGAAAAAAACGACGGTGGGAGACTAAAAAGAGGCACAGCGTGTAAGTGGACAAATACAGGAGGAGCAGTTCTTTTATTCTCTTCCGACAAATAGAAGCTGCAGAACGAGACGGAGCGACCATCTGGCCTCAACTTAGAGCCGTGCACTGTAAAAGCACTAAAATCAATGGCAACAACTCTACCTTGGATGCCCACCATTACCCAGATGGTGTACTTGGAGAACTGCACAGGCCACCTAACCAAGTGCAGACACAGCACAGACAGAGAGCGCGCGCTCAAATACCACCGCCCACCTCCATGGTTTTCACTGGTTTGTTTGTGTTTGTAACCAGTGCTGGTGAGGAGCGACGTTGGCCACCGTGCAGCGACTATAAGAGAGCCCTCTGTTGGTTTTAGCAGGGCGGTTGGGACACACACACACTTTGCACACCAAGTACCAAATTACCAACCAAAAAAAAAAGGAGGGACAAAAAGGTCCTCTGCACACACACTCAAAAAAGCGCTCATCCCTAAACAAAAGCAACAGACTGTGACTAACATCCTCTCAGAAAATAATACAGTATGGCTGCAATAACACACATATTGCATATTTTATGTCCACCCTGGAGCTTATCTGCTATTAAAAGAGATAAAGATGAAATTTTGTGCGTGTAATTATATCAAATATTATGTCTTGCTGTTTTCACCAGGCCTATTTTTTTTTAGTTAACAAAATAAAATAGGTCCAAAAAATCATATTAAGAACCTTTTGATTTTTTTTTCTTTTTTGGCATTGAGGCAAATTCAGCAACCTTCTCTTGCATGTCCTTTTTCTCAGCTTGTCAAAATGCAATCTTAGGAACACACACACACACACACACACACACACACACACACACACACACACTGAAAACAAACTGCTCCTGCACGGCGAGGCAATGATAGATTCTATAAAAAGCAATAGTGCGACTGTAGCACATTTCAAGGTAAATTTGTCTCAGCACTTTGACATTTTTTAAAAACAAAGCCTGTCAAGTCTATTTCAGGTCTTCATTTGAGCTGCTGCCACAGTCAAAGAGGGAAAAAAGAGAGCGGGGGGTGGTGGAGAAAATGTCCCTTTGACCAAACGATTTCAGTTCAGATCAGTAGAAAGAGAGCTTTAAGGATTTATGCAGTTTCTGAGACATCACCAAAGTCCAAACAGAGCGATGTCAGAGGAGTCATGGCTCCTCAGAGTGCAGCAGTCAATCACAGGGACATCCAGGGCCTCAGCATTGTTCCACAGACTTTATTCTCTCCAGTCTCTCTTTTTTTGCAATTGAATCAAATATACAGAAAGTGACAGCATTCACTCAAGTTCACTGAGCTGTAAAAATGCTGCTGTACTTCCTCCTGTTAAGGTCTGCTAACTCAGTGACCACCCACTCTGTGAGTCTGACAGGAATTGTAATACAAAATCAGAGTGTGTTGCAGGCGATTATTGCACATATGTCATACAGGAGACAAGTGGTTCTGGAAAGGCCATTTACCCCCAGTTAGAGTCTTGGAATATAGAATAGGCAATTTTGCAACATTCAGCCCACTTTCTGCCATCATTTATACCTCAAAGACCAAAAAAAAAAAAGCTCCATTCCATTAGGATGCTCACTGCCCTGCTGCACCCCGGCTGTTGTAGTGGTATGTTAATGTGGGCCAATGCCATTTTGAGTAATTGTCCTGCATGGCGCTCAGCCAAATGTCAAAAACGATTTGCCTTGTGACAAAAACCGTATTGATCTTCATTCTGCTCCTGTCTCTTGGCGGCGCAAAATGTTTCATCGCATCGCCAGCCTCCGAATGACAATTCTCACATTGTTCCTCAGTGAGTGATTGGGGAAAAGACAACGCCAGCACAAACACTGCTGCTGCTTCTTCTTCTTCTTGTGTGCCACATGTGTGTAAAAAAGATCAGGATTTAAGCGTGCAATGCAACTGTTTAGTATAAAAGTGTAGTTTATGATAAGATGTGAGATAAGATCAGATCAAACTTTCCTTTATCTCTGCAGAATCCATGCATGACATGGAAACTTTCTTAATGTGATATACTGTAGCTTTTAATTTACCAGACTGTCCTTTAAAAGCTAAAACTTACTCCCAGAAGGCATGGCAATGAGCCTGAATTTAGCTGGTGACTCAACATGCTGGCTGCAGAAAATGGAACAGACAAAGCAGAGTGCATAGAGGTCACACTAACCCACAATATTTCATCATGGCATGGTCTCTGAGTGGAGAAGGCACCCTCTATTTTACAATGCAGTCGGGTGCAATATTGCACTTGCTCTCTTGTTGCTGCAAGTAAAAAATACAAAAATGCACACACGACCCGACTGGGGCGAACGGTAAATGAAATGGACTGCTCATTTACTCCAAAAACTGCCCGCTGCACGCTGAGAAGGCGCGGAGGAAATGAGCGTAAAAAGGAGCAACTTTCAAGGTTAAGACACAATGCATGTGTGTGTGTGTGTGTGCGCCCGTGTGTGTGTGTGTGTGTGTGTGTGTGCGTTAATGCAAATATGCATAACTTACCTATTCGAATAACATGAGGCATCCCGTTAGAGTAGTGAATCCAAAAGAGACATGCAATCAGCGATGTCCAGTATTCCCAAATCGCACTCCGGGGAGACAGCCAAGTATTTCGCATGGTTGTAAAGTCGCGGGATCCACTTTTTTAAAATTCCAAAGACGGCTCAGAAATGCTCATCAAAACTGAATTCGACGGAGCATATGTGGGTTTGGGTGTCTGCGACAAATTTGCGCTCATTGTACTTGGTGCAACATTCTCTCAGGGTCTCTCTTCTTTTTTTTTTCTGTGACTCGCAAGTCTGAGAGCGGCTCGATCAGGATGAAGCCCCCCAGTCCCTTTACAGGCGGATCACTGATACACCTGCGAACGCAGGCTGCTACAATTAGCCTGCAGGAGTCTCTGTATCCCCTCCTACCGCCGATGCTATCAGTCTACTGGCAAGTAGCACAGCAACAGCCGAGCCGGACTCCCGCACCGCTGTGGAGGAGGAAGAAACTGCGCCTGCGGAACTTTGGGTCGCCTCGAACGATTCTGTCTGTCGCCCCGAAAAGACAAACAGGCAGAAAGGCGCGTCACGCAACGAGTGCTGAGGAATATGAACGCACTTATTGCAGTTTAATCACTCCAGTCAGCTCGCTCCAGTCATGAGAAGTGTTCATGTAGCACAGAGGGACTTTGTGAAGGTGGAGAAAGCTGCTCCGCGACGCGACGCTCCTCTCTCCAGTTGCGCACGGCACGGTGAAGAAACGTCCAAAATCTGCCCAAAATGGCTCTTTGTTACACAGTGTTCATTTAAAAAAAATCTTCTAGTTTGTGCAGGATGCAAAGGGAGTGCAGAAAGCCGTGCATCTGCGTGCGTCTGACGACCGACCCTCCTTCCACGGTGCCACTAGAGGCACGCGTCGTTACGCATACTTGTCAACTATGTCCAAGAAGTATTTTATGGAGGTGAGAGGGATCCGAATAACGGACCCGGTTCTCTACTTTTCCACTTGTTGTATACGATATGATATCCGTTAATTTATCCACATTTCATATAAGGAAATGTAGGATTCTGTGTGTCTTCTCTGGGTTTTTTTTTCCTTCTTGTTTACTGCGTCGAGATGGAAATTGCTTCTTTTTTTTTTATTCGCCTCAAGCAAGAATAGAGGAAACCCCCGTCTGCCTCCAGCACTGTGAATGGGATGAATTATTTGCATGAGGAGAAATAAGTGTCAGCTCAGGATTGGGCCATTGACAAAGCAGGCTTCTTATCGCTGTTATGTGAGACATTGTGTCTGTGTCAATGACTACATTAAACTCCTGTAACTGCTTGCTGCCTATCTGGCTTTTCCATTTCTCATAGCTTTACAAAGAGCCGTCAAATACAAGCTGCAGGTTACATATACAGTCACACAGAAAGGGCTGCAGCTGGAGCCTCTCTCTCCACTGCAGTGGAGGAAAAGCCCGGCTCTTAAAGTGTTGAATTACCAGTTTATGGTACAGATTTCACTAAGTGTATTATATATTTTGCCTAAAACTGAAAAGTGAAACTTGTAGCATCATCAAAAGGCTGAAACTAACTTTGGAAAGATGAAAGCTGCACCCTCTAGGATTCAAAACTCTTTTTAAAAGAAAATACTTGGTTACTTAGTCATGTTTTGAATTAATATTTTAAATATGCAGATAGATAGATAGATAGATAGATAGATAGATAGATAGATAGATAGATAGATGGATAGATAGATAGATAGATAGATAGATAGATAGATAGATAGATAGATAGATAGATAGATAGATAGATAAGTGATAATCATGTTGATAATTGGTCATTTATGGAGTAAAAATGTCAAACATTCACTAATTTGGGCTTTTTTTGAGTGATGTTTTGCTGCTTTTCTCGGTTTTCTCGGTTTTTCTTTTATGTTAGTGGAACAAAACAAGAAATCTGAAGTTGTAACCGTGTCGTAATAGTCACTTATCACAATTTTCTGCTTTTTTAACATATTTTTTAATTAACAAAATTATAGATTAATTACCAAAATAAGAGACACATATGAAAATGCGATTAAAAGCTAGTTCAAGTTAGCCAAACTAATGTATTTAGATAGATAGATAGATAGATAGATAGATAGATAGATCACATTGGCACAATCATCTCATGGAAAGAGGTGAAAAATATGTTTTTCCAACATTATGGGCGACTGTGTATTTATTTTACTCACTTTTATTTCTTTATTTTTTTTGCCCTAACCTTAGAGAAGTAGTTTTGTAGCCTAAACATAATGAAACTGCTGCTTTTTAAGTCCAATCCCCACGTTGGCCACGTTTTTAGAAACATTTTCTCCACATTTTCTTACACATTAGGTCTATTTTTGTCACGTTTAGTGAACCTTTTTTTTTTGCATATACAGCTGTTTATCTCACACAAATATACACAAAAATACACTCTGTATGTGTATTAACAGCATCTACATTCATAGATAGATAGATAGATAGATAGATAGATAGATAGATAGATAGATGCATTTATAGTAATAATAATGCATTTTATTTCTATATAACTTTTCAAAACTGTTATAAAGGGATTTTCTAAAACAAAAATGGCAGACAAACAATGATAGAATAAATACAAAATACTAAGTTATACAACATTGAATAAAGGAGATACATATGAGAAAAAGTAATAGATAGATAGATAGATAGATAGATAGATAGATAGATAGATAAATAGATAGATAGATAGATGGATAGATGGATAGATAGATAGATAGATAGATAGATAGATAGATAGATAGATAGATAGAAAGATAGATATTTCCTGTAAAATGTAAACCCATTTGAAATCACAAGCAATGATAATAATGGTAGACATTTTCATATTTTATTCTCCTAATAAACCAACACCACAAATTGCTTTTTCCCCCTTTTTTTTTTTTTTTTTTTTTTTTTAACGTTAATGATTTACCGTTTTTAAGCATATTCTGAAAAATGCACTGCTACATTTCTTTGTGCTTAATAGAACACTGTTGATGAGATAGTGCTGCGGCTCATTGGTTTTATTTTTCTGTTTGGAATGGGGGAGAGGAATAAACTGTGCATCAGGGGGCATGCAAGCAGGAACAAGCCAGACTGACTGCCACTGCATATTCATGTCTCCCACAGCAGATTTATCGCCTCTTGGCACAATGTAAGGACTATCAACGTGAGTTATGTGGCCCGGCTCTCGCATTATCGAGATTCATTGACTTGCTGCTCTTTCAAATACAAAATGTACACAGCTCTAGCAAACAAGACATTCTGGGTCTGTGGGTGCCCTCTATAGAGAGATGGAGGTCTGTGCTCTCAATCACCTGGGCTGATAACTGGAGGAGTCAGAGCCCGGAGCAGAGAGGTTCCCACGGAGACACAAGGAGAGGAAACGGGGGAAAGCATGAGGTGTATGTAGTTGGATTTATATGGGCTGAAATATGTGCCACCAGAAAGTGAATTTGAATTGTTTATATTTGAATTTTTGAATTGCTTAACTTGAATAATTGCATTAAAAAACTGAGTTTGAATCACATCATTTGAATTTGTATTGTTCAATTTGAATCATTGCATTAAAAAAACTGAATCTGAATTGTAATTTGAAAGTGAATTTATTCGTTTGGAACTGAACATTCAGTTCTCACGATTCAAATTCAGTTTGCAAAATTCAAATTCAGTTTGCAAAATTCAAATTCAGTTAACAAAATTCAATTTCAATTTTCTGCGAAGAACATCCGGGTAGTTGAGGCAGAGCAATCGAGCTCAGATACACAGAGCACCTCTTCAGCCAATCAGCACCTCCGTTTTCTTTTGTAACATTTGTTGCCACGCGGTTGCCACTCGCCACGAAACGGAGGAAGAATTTAGACTGGCTTGACCATGGATTGGCCGAAAAGGCGCTATGGCAACCAGGTAGCAACAAATGTTACAAAAGAAAACGGAGGTGCTGATTGGCCGAAGAGGCGCTCTGTGTATCTGAGCTCGATTGCTCTGCCTCAACTACCCGGATGTTCTTCGCAGAAAATTGGAATGAATCTGAATTGTAATTTGAAATCGAATTTATTAGTTTGGAACTGAACATTCAGTTCTCACAATTCAAATTCAGTTCGCAAAATTCAAGCTATTTGAGGCAGAGCAATCGAGCGCAGATACACTGATTGCCTCTTCGGCCAATCAGCACCTCCGTTTTCTTTTGTAACATTTGTTGCTACCTGGTTGCCATAGAGCCTCTTCGGCCAATCAGCAACCCCGGTTTCTTTTGTAACATTTGTTGCCACAAAAACATAGGAAGAATTTAGACGGGCTTGACGGTAAACGGAGGTGCTGATTGGCCGAAGAGGCGATCTGTGTATCTGAGCTCGATTGCTCTGCCTCAACTACCCGGATGTTAGTCGTAGAAAATTGAAATTAAATTTTGCGAACTGAATTTGAATTGTGAGAACTGAATTTTCAGTTCCAAACTAATAAATTAAATTCCAAATTACAATTCAGATTCAGTTTTTCAATGCAATGATTCAAATCGAACAATACAAATTCAAATTATGTGATTCAAATTCAGTTTTTTTAATGGAATTATTCAAGTGGCCCATATTTCAGCATCCATAGATTTGTGCGTTTGGATTAGCTGTTGAAGCTAACAGGATTTGAGTTGTTTGTGTTTCTGACAGCAGTTGGCATTAAATGTTTATGTAGCCGTCAGTTCTGTGTCCGCGTCTCTCCGTCATTATGAGAAGTGCCACATAGTGTCTCCTGCCATTACAAGAGCTCCTGGAGGAGAAATGCACTGTGGCAGTGGGAGGGAGGGACACCAGGAGGATTATTAGAGGAGACCAGAGCAGAGCTGGTGTCACACACACACACACACACACACACACACACACACACACACACATCCACATCCACCTCCTTCATGTTACCTCCAACACACACTCAGAGTACTCCGCAGGTCATTCATCCCAGCTGCCTTAAGACTGTACAACCTCAACGTGTTGGAGTTTTCTTTCTTTCTTTTCTTCTTTCTTTTATTGTTTTACTATTTTATTGTTTTCATTGTTTTTATTGTTTTTATTGTTTTTATTTATAACTAATTGTGTATGGTTTTATCCTATTTTAATAACTGTACAGCACTTTGGTCAACTGAGGTTGTTTTTAAATGTGCTCTATAAATAAACTTTGACTTGACTTGACTTTGACTTTTCTGCACACTTTGCATTTAATTTTCACTCTGCTCATTTCTTCACTTAATTTGCACTAAGTTGTATATAGTATATTGTATATTGTTAAATGTCTTTTTCTATTAGATTGTTTAATTTTTATTTTTTTTTATCTTTTTATCTAAAAGGGAAATAATTTGGTAACACTTTACAATAACCAACTAAAATAATGTTTATAGATGGTTTATAAACCAATTATTAACATTAACAAAGTGACATACATTAACATACATATTTAATCTTAAAAAAATGTCAACCAATTTCTTAAAGTTATATGAATCATTTCAAAAATCATTAATATACTTAATATGGTGTTAAAAATGTTAAAATGAGTACAACTAAAACCATTAATTAACTATTAATTATAATTTAATTGTTTGTTAATGGTAAATTAACTATCAACTTACATTAATATACCATCTATTTGCCATTTATATATGATTTAGTTAGTTAAACATTAATAAATGATGTATTTACCATTCTAAATGGCCTATATATGGTTTATAAATGATGATTAAACATTAATAAACTATCTGTTTACCATTTATAAATGATGGTTATTGTAAAGTGTTACCAATAATTTTGTGTGAATTTTATGAATCTAATCTAATCTAATCTAATCTAATCTAATCTAATCTAATCTAATCTAATCTAATCTAATCTAATCTAAAAGTACTCATATAAATTGTGTTGAAATAAAAGTCAATGTCCTGTATTCTAAGAAGGAATCACAGAAGGATATGGGATGTGCCTTTGATGAAGATCAGTGGGATACTATATGTCAGAATGTTTTTCCTCACTGTCCTGTAATAAAATGACTGAATTAAATTATAAATTCATGCACAGGACGAACCTTCCCCCGCCCTGCCTCAGCAAAATGTTTCCTAACTCGTCCCCCAGATGTCATCGTTGTAAAACAGGTAAAGGGTCAATTATGCATGTTTTTTTTGGGAATGCAGAAAATTAAAACATTTCTGGAAGGCGGTACATGACGTAACTGAACTGTTAAGGTTGTTACACCAACAGGTAACTCTTTGGTACAGAACTGAACAAGACATTGAACACACCACGCAGGAAGAAGATTATCATTATGTCCTTTATAGCAAATAAATGCAACCAAATGTTACTGTTAGAGCCATTTTGTACATTGTAGAGAAGCTGATAAATAATTCAGATTTGTATTTCATAAGTTTATAGTTCTTTATTGAGGTTGTAGGAATGCCTATTGGTTCGTAGGAATTGCACTCTTCTTATTGGCTGAGATGTGTGTAACGTCATAATTGCTTACTTTGTTTTAATTAGGATTATGGAGACGAGGAGAGCACACTAGTTTTTGACCATGCTTATAATTATTATTATTTTTTGGATTGCTGCAGTTTATTGTTTGTAATGCTCAAACGAAAGGTTTTCAATAAACCATAAGAAAGAAACTGTGGGATTTTTTCGGCTTAAGACACGCATCAACTACATCCTCACGCTCCATAATTGAAGTGTGCGTTTTAAGTAAAACTAGACGGAGCCACACTAACAGTTACCATTACAGCAACATCTGTATCTGGATCACATTTAACACAAATGTCCACTTGGACTCAATGATAATCTGATTACATTTATAAGGTCAAAAGTTAATTCAAAGGGAAAGCTTTTTGCCATGACACAAGAATTCATCTGCAACAGAATTTCATACAAATGTCTGATAGGATAAAAGCATGAATTGATGCTTTTTATGCAAAAAGATCAACTTCACATCACCTCCATCACATCACATTATATATAATGTATAAATACATTATTCAACAGCATAATTCAGGGACAGAAGGGGAGATTGAGACCATATTTCACATTTGAAGATGTGTGTGAAGCATCCAGTTTTTAGAATTTGTAGCTTCTTTGCAGAAGCACCCGTATTCAAAGCATTGTCTAGTGTCATGGCTAAATATATTGGACAGAAATTAATACTAACTGCAATTTGATTGAGTCCATGAAACCACCAGCACATCACTTTTTCATGACATGAAGACATAAAAATGAAGCAACGTCGAGTCTCTCCATCAGCTTCCCTCTAAATTTCTGGCTCGAAACTCCATGCCAGATTTTTTTGGGATTATATTCGGCCAAATAAAACCAGAGATAATGTCAAATTTATTTAGTATCAAATGATAGAACTGGATGTAACCCTCTCATATGTTATATTTGCAATCTTTGTTCACATTTGCAACATTTAAAATTCTTTATTGATCATGACAGTGTTTTGAAAGTAAAAAAAAAAGATTCAAAATCACATTTTATGTTGGACTAAAGGACTAAAAAAGACACAAAATGACTAAAAAAAGACACAAAATGACCAAAAAAGACAAAAAGACACAAAATGACAAAAAAAAAGACACAAAATGACCAAAAAGAGACAGAAAAAGACACAAAATGACCAAAAAAGACACAAAATGAGAAGACAGAATGACCAAAAAGAAGACACAAAATGACAATAAAGACACAAAATAGCTAAAAAAAGACACAAAATTACTAAAAAAAAGGCATAAAATGACCAAAAAGACACAAAAAGGACTTACAAAGACACAAAAATATGCAAAATGACCAAAGAAGACACAAAAAGACACAAAATGACTAAAAAAAGACACAAAAAGATGCAAAATAACCCAAAAGAGACACAAAATGGCTAAAAAAAGACACAAAAGATGCAAAATAACCCAAAAAAGACACAAAATGGCTAAAAAAAGACACAAAAGATGCAAAATAACCCAAAAAAGACACAAAAAGGCTAAAAAAAAGACACAAAATGACCAAAAAAAGACACAAAATAACTAAAAAAGACACAACAACAGACACAAAATTACCAAAAGAGACACAAAAAGACACAAAATTACCACAAAAAGACACAAAAGACACTAAATGACCAAAAAAGACACAAAAAGACTTACAAAGACACGATAGGGATTTAAAAAATGGACAAATAGCCCTATAAGACTCCATAGAGTTAAATAAAACTATTTGTAAAATAATTGCATAGAAATGTCTCTTTGTTGGAACTGATAACAACACATATACTTCTAAAACATATCCCCATGTAAGGGTCATTATAATAAGAATGTTGATATCCCATTGATACAAAAAGATGATAACACTTGTTATGTTATGTTAATGTTGTAAAATGCTGTGATTTCTGTGCAAGGCCGTGTAAAAGCAAGAAGAAACACAAAAGTATAGTTTTGAAAGTAAAAAAAGATGCAAAATCACATTTTATGTTGGACTAAAGGACTACAAAAGACACAAAATGACCAAAAAAGACACAAAATGACTAAGAAAAGACACAAAATGACCAAAAAAGACACAAAATGACACAAAATGACCAAAAAAACGACACAAAATGATTAGAAAAAGACATAAAATAAAAAAAAAAACACAAAAAGACACAAAATAAAGGACTTACAAAGACACGAAAAGACACGAAAGGGATTAAAAAATGGACAAAATACCCCTATAAGACTCTATAGAGTTAAATAAAACTATTACATTTCTAAAACATATCCCCATGTAAGGGTTATTATAATAAGAATGTTGATATCCCATTGATACAAAAAGATGATAACACTTTGGTAAATGTTGTAAAATGTTCTGTGATTTCTGTGCAAGGCCGTGTAAAAGCAAGAAGAAACACAAAAGTATAGTTTTGAAAGTAAAAAGAGATGCAAAATCACATTTTATGTTGGACTAAAGGACTACAAAAGACACAAAATGACCAAAAAAGACACAAAATGACTAAGAAAAGACACAAAATGACCAAAAAAAAAACACAAAATGACTAAGAAAAGACACAAAATGACCAAAAAAGACACAAAATGACACAAAATTACCCCAAAAAAATGACACAAAATGACTAGAAAAAGACATAAAATTACAAAAAAAAGACACAAAAAGACACAAAATAAAGGACTTACAAAGACACGAAAAGACACGAAAGGGATTAAAAAATGGACAAAATAGCCCTATAAGACTCCATAGAGTTAAATAAAACTATTACATTTCTAAAACATATCCCCATGTAAGGGTTATTATAATAAGAATGTTGATATCCCATTGATACAAAAAGATGATAACACTTTGGTAAATGTTGTAAAATGTTCTGTAATTTCTGTGCAAGGCCGTGTAAAAGCAAGAAGAAACACAAAAGTATAGTTTTGAAAGTAAAAAGAGATGCAAAATCACATTTTATGTTGGACTAAAGGACTACAAAAGACACAAAATGACCAAAAAAGACACAAAATGACTAAGAAAAGACACAAAATGACCAAAAAAAAACACAAAATGACTAAGAAAAGACACAAAATTACCAAAAAAACGACACAAAATGACTAGAAAAAGACACAAAAAGACAAAAAAAAGACATAAAATGACTAAAAAAAGACACAAAATAACAAAAAAAAAGACACAAAATGACCAAAAAAGACACAAAATGACCAAAAAAAGACACCAAAAAGACATGAAAAGACATGAAAGGGATTAAAAAATGAACAAAATAGCCCTATAAGACTCTATAGAGTTAAATAAAACTATTACATTTCTAAAACATATCCCCATGTAAGGGTTATCATTATAATAAAAACGTTGATATCCCATTGATACAAAAAGATGATAACACTTTGGTAAATGTTGTAAAATGTTCTGTGATTTCTGTGCAAGGCCGTGTAAAAGCGAGAAGAAACACAAAAGTATAAAAGTGAGTGTGAAGGGCACGGAGTCCATTGTGAGAATATCAAACTGTCTGCCGAAAATAATTCAGCCACGTCTCTACTTTGAGCAAATTAAAAAGTAATTTAAGTTGACACTTTTTAAGCAGGTCACACATCCATACACGGCAGCAGCAGCACAGACGGCTCTGTTTTTTATTTTTTTTTTTCTCTTTTTTCTCTCCTGTGAAAATGATTGCTGTTGCATTTACAACCGGAGCGCCGATCAATGTCTCGTCTGGCAAGTTGGTCATAACTAATAGCTCCAGAAACATCAAGTCTCCATTGTGGAGATGGACACATTGACAAGAGGTGTACTTAGTTGACTGGATTGATCGGCACATTTGTTTAGCTTTTTTTTTTTGGGATTGTGAAAGAGGAGAAAGAAGAGGACAATCTACCTATGATTGGCTGGAGAAGATGCACAATCCACGATGCGAGATTGTCCATAATTATTTGGCAAAAATTGCCGCGCTTCGATTGAGCCTCAAACATGAATCATGTGAAACATTTTCCCCCATTGATTTTGCTTTTCTTCTTCAAGAGAAACATAAAGAACTCCAGTCACCAGACTGAACATAATGCTGCAGATCGAACATCTCCCCTCAACAATGGCTCAATAGGAACTCATTTCTAACTCTTTGCTTATAAATTAGGTGCCTTTTTTTTTTTTTTTTAAGGCTTTTGATTGGATTCACTTTTTCTTTTTTTTTTTCTTTTTTTGGGTGGTGAAGCTTTTGCTTTGTTAAAAGAAAAGATAATTGTTTCATCAAAAGAAAGGCCACTGAGTCGGTTTTTCAAACTACGAGGGGTTTTTATTGATCTCTTCAGAAGAAGAAAAGACAGAGACGGATCAAAAAACAAAAACAGGTTTGAAGGCAGAGAAGCTCCGTGTTTGGGAAGAAATATTTCATATTTTGGTTTCATTGTGAGCGGCAGACATGTCTTTTTATTTAGCATATAGGTCCTGTGTCTTTAAAGAATTATAAATATTCCAAATATAGCCAGCTGTTCTCAACCTCGGGGTCCCGGCCCCAATTGGGGTCTTGAGATGATTTCTGGGGGTCGCCAAATCATTTTGGAAGTCAGCTCTGTCTCCACTGTGTTAAAGTGTTCATGTGTTAATGTGTTTTAGTCTTTTTGGTCATTTGATGTCTTTTTGTGGTCATTTTGTGTTTGTGTGTTTTTTTTTAATCATTTTGTGTCTTTTTTGGGTAATTTTGTGGGGTTTTTTTGGTCATTTTGTGTCTTTTTTTTGGTCATTTTGCATCTTTTTTGGTCATTTTGTGTCTTTTTTTAGTCATTTAATGTCTCTTTTTGTCATTTTGTGTCTTTTTGCTAATTTTGTGTCTTTTTTGTGATTTTTTTTGGTCATTTTGTTTCCTTTTTAATGTCATTTTGTGTCATTTTTTGTCATTTTGTTTCTTTTTTGGGCCATTTTGTGTCTGTTTGGTAATTTTGTGTCTTTTTTGTCATTTTGTGTCTTTTTTGATCATTTTGTGGGTCAATTTGATTCTTTTCTGGACCATTTTGTGTCTTTTTTTATTCATTTTGTGGGTCAATTTGATTCTTTTCTGGACCATTTTGTGTCTTTTTTGATCATTTTGTGGGTCAATTTGATTCTTTTTTGGGTCATTTTGTGTCTTTTCTGACAAATCCCAAAGTAGCAAGTTATTACTTTACAAGGAGTCTCTGGCTTGAAGCTGACTGTTAGGTTGAGAACTACTGCCCTATGCAACAAGATGCAGCGTCATATTGCTGCTACGACGGCGTTTGTGGCGACTCCATTACATCATGTCTACAATGCCCATGCAGCTTTTGTGTGCAGACAGATAATTAAATGTCGATTTACCCTCTTCAGCTGTACTGGGGCAATATAGCTGCTTTGCTGACAGATTGAACACTTGCTACAGCCTCACGCTCTTATGATTCAATGTTCGTGTGTTGGTCATTTAATGTCTTTTTTTGGTCATTTTGTGTTTTTTTTTTATCCTTTTGTGTCTTTTTTGGTCATTTTGTGTCTTTTTTTTAATCATTTCTTAGCCATTTTGTGTCTTTTTTTGGTCATTTTGTGTCTTTTTTGGTCATTTTGTTTCTTTTTTTAGTCATTTTGTGTCTTTTTTTGGTAACTTTGTTTCTTTATTGGACCATTTTGTGTCTTTTTTTGGTAATTTTGTGGGGTTTTTTTTAGTCATTTTGTGTCTTTTTTTGGTAATTTTGTGTCTTTTTTGGTAATTTTGTTTCTTTTTTTAGTCATTTTGTGTCTTTTTTGGTCATTTTGTGTCTTTTTTTATCATTTCTTAGCCATTTTGTGTCTTTTTTTGTCATTTTGTGTCTTTTTTGGTCATTTTGTTTCTTTTTTTAGTCATTTTGTGTCTTTTTTTGGTCATTTTGTTTCTTTATTGGGCCATTTTGTGTCTTTTTTTGGTCATTTTGTGTCTTTTTTTATCATTTCTTAGCCATTTTGTGTCTTTTTTGGTCATTTTGTTTCTTTTTTTAGTCATTTTGTGTCTTTTTTTGGTCATTTTGTTTCTTTATTGGGCCATTTTGTGTCTTTTTTTGGTCATTTTGTTTCTTTATTGGGTAATTTTGTGTCTTTTTTTGATCATTTTGTGTCCTTTTTTGATCATTTTGTGTCTTTCTTTTTGTGTCGCGACTCAAAAAGGTAGAGAACTACTGCCCTATGCAACAAGATGCAGCGTCATATTGCTGCTACGACGGGGTTTGTGGCGACTCCATTACATCATGTCTACAATGCCCATGCAGCTTTTGTGTGCAGACAGATAATTAAATGTCGATTTACCCTCTTCAGCTGTACTGGGGCAATATAGCTGCTTTGCTGACAGATTGAACACTTGCTACAGCCTCACGCTCTTATGATTCAAGGCAAGGTGCCATGTGCAGACAAGGTTATGAGGAATTGGCCCAATTCTGGCGCTGATTGCAACGTTTACTGGGGCTCCATACTGCCGTGGCTCGGAGTTAGAGACTGCTCAAGATGTATGTGCTGCTGCTGACGTATGTAGCGGCGGTGTGTTGGGGAGAGGGGAGACAATCACAACCCTGATCAGTCATCCAGACAGTCTGTGAGATGGGAAATGACTGCTAGCGGGGTTCAGCCACTGGTTATAGATGAGAAAGGCACCGGGTAATAATAGATTCCTGACCCAACCTGATTTATCAATTGAATTATTACTGTTATCTTCTATATCATCCCCGTCATCTGTCTCCAATAACTACTGAATGCCAGCTCAAAATCGAGCAGCAGTTTGTACGCTTATATTAAAAAAACATCTCAGCAACAGTTTCATGACCTTTAAATCAACACGTCGTCTATATTTGGAGTTTAAGTGAATAGATGTTTCTGAGAAAAAGAAAAAAAATACAAGATGAATGTCACTGTTATAGCAGGCGGTAACCTCCTGGTCTGAGCAGGGAGGCAAACCAGGAAGTGGCTCAAACTGCATTCTAATGAAAATTACAGCAGGGGGCGCTAAGTTTGGCTGCAGAAGCTTTTTGGTCCATTCATTTCAATGCAAAATGAGAAAACTTCTCACTTTGATTTATTACCTCAGAATTTTTTTTCAGGACAACACTATGGTCTCAATCACTAGTAAAAACATATTTCAAGACAATTTGATGTTAATAGTGTAAATAATGGCCCCATTTAGAAGAAAATAGAAGATAAAGAATCGTATGATTTGGGGCGGGGCTACCTTTGATTGACAGGTCACTAACAAGGCGAGCCGTCATCAGGAGAGAAGCAGAACAATGCGTATCCACGGCAACGTGTCAATAAAGTTATATATAACGTAAAATAGATATAAAAAAGGACGTTTAGCGGTTTGGTCTCACAACTTTGACCCTTTCACTGTATTTTCACTTAATGACAGTTTATTTGAACGTTTTGTTCATTAAATGTCTTGTTCAGCGTTTGGTTGGACTAACAGACACTCCAAGGAGTCGCTGATCAGTTTTCTGAGGTCAGTAACAAACATTTTGTTTTTGTTTGTTGCCAAAACTAACATCCAGTTAATGCTCCAGTTAATGCTAACATGAATTAGCAGCAGCTTCTCTCAGTCAGGTTGAGGTGTAGAGAGGCTGTAGTCAGTGATCAGATCCCTCTCCTCCTCCACAGTCCAAATATGGTCTGCTTCCTGTTTTGGAAACAAGATGGCAACGAGTGTAACGATGAACTTGATGCTTCCAACAGGCCACAAACCAACGGGTGACGTCACGGTCACTACGTCCATTATTTATATACAGTTTTTGTGCGTAATAAGTTGCACCTCCTGGCTCACAAATAAGTGGGTCATCTTAAATTATAGTGCATTACTTTTCACTGGTATAGTTATGAATTAAACAGTCTCCATTTATCAATTTACAGCTGTATTTTATTTCAGGACTAAATGTGGAAAGCTTCTGAATGCTATTCCACACAACTAACTTCCACTGACTGCTCAGACAAAAAAAGCAAATATGTATAGAAAGAAAAATCCCTTCAATCTAAGAAACCAACATATCCAATGTGACAATAAATATGCAAATGAAATGACAAAAACAACATCCAGGCTGGACTCCAGTCTGCTGACAGACGAGTGTAGGTCAGGCCCAGTGATGCATACTGTGCATGCAGGGTCAAGTATAATCACAGAAGGATTCCAGAGGAAAATAATCACAATCACTCCTTGATTGCACTCTATAGGTTCTTCAACAGAGTGTTCAAGTGTGACTTTAATTCCCCAGTTCACCTCCTTGACCCGGCAGCCTGTTGAACGTCAAGAACCAGCAGTCAGTGAGAGCTGAACGGCTGCTTTGTTGTTGAAGACGGGCTCATATAAAGATGTGTAGAACCATGGCATTCATCTTGTGTTTTTATTTCTTTTTCTCAGAAATTATTATTCCAGGGGTCTCAAACTCAAATGACCCGGGGGCCGCTGGAGGCAGTATCGAAAGGAGCAACAAAAGACACAAAATTACTAAAAAAAAAGAGACACAAAATGACGGGGAAAAAAGCTAAATTGGTTTAAAAAAGACACAAAATGACCAAAAAAAGACACAAAACTACTAAAAAAGACACAAAATGATAGAAAAAAAAGCTAAATTACATGAAAAAGACACAAAATGACCAAAAAAGACACAAACTTACTAAAAAAAGACACAAAATGACCAAAAAAGACACAAACTTACTAAAAAAAGACACAAAATGACCAAAAAAGACACAAACTTACTAAAAAGAGACACAAAATGACCAAAAAAGACACAAACTTACTAAAAAGAGACACAAAATGACCAAAAAAGACACAAACTTACTAAAAAAAGACACAAAATGACCAAAAAAGACACAAACTTAATAAAAAAAGACACAAAATGACCAAAAAGACACAAACTTACTAAAAAAAGACACAAAATGACTAAAAAAAGACACAAAATGACAGAAAAAAAAGCTAAATTACATAAAAAAAGACACAAAGTGACCAAAAAGACACAAACTTACTAAAAAAAGACACAAAATGACTAAAAAAAAGACACAAAATGACAAAAAAGACACAAACTTACTAAAAAGAGACACAAAATGACCAAAAAAGACACAAACTTACTAAAAAGAGACACAAAATGACCAAAAAAGACACAAACTTACTAAAAAAAGACACAAAATGGCCAAAAAGACACAAACTTATTAAAAAAAGACACAAAATGACTAAAAAAAGACACAAAATGACTAAAAAAAGACACAAAATGACAGAAAAAAAAGCTAAATTACATAAAAAAAGACACAAAGTGACCAAAAAGACACAAACTTACTAAAAAAAGACACAAAATGACTAAAAAAAGACACAAAATGACAAAAAAGATAGACACATAGACTGTATATAAATAATGGACGTAGTCACCGTGTCCAACCAAACGCTGAACAAGACATTTTTACTAAACAAAACGTTCAAATAAACTGTCATTAAGTGAAAATACAGTGAAAGGGTCAAAGTTATGAGACCAAACCGCTAAACGTCCTCTTTTCTATCTATATAACGTTATATACAACTTTATTGACACGTTGCCGTGGATACGCATTGTTCTGCTTCTCTCCTGATGACGGCTCGCCTTGTTAGTGACCTGTCAATCAAAGGTAGCCCCGCCCCAAATCATACGATTCTTTATCTTCTATTTTCTTCTAAATGGGGCCATTATTAGAACTATTGACATCAAACTGTCTTGAAGAATATTTTTACTAGTGATTGAGACCATAGTGTTGTTGTTGTTGAATATTCGGTAGAATGCAGCTTAAGGCACTTCCTGGTTTGCTGACAAACACTCACACATGTGAGTATCTTTGAGTAGTAGGAGGAAGTCTGCAGTTGTTTTTTTAATATACAGAGGAAGAATGAGGGATTACTGTAACACTTGTCAAGATTAAAATGGCATCAAACCCTGATGTCACAGAGAAATGGGATGTTTCTTTATTACTGAACAAAGCTGAATGCACAGTGATGCTGATTTTCTCCCTGAGACGTGTGACTGTGCTGAGATTCATGCAAAGAATCAGGTTTGGGAGTTTGCAGAAATGGGTGTAATTTTGTGTCTTTTTTTTGTAATTTTGTATATTTTTGGGTCATTTTGTGTCTTATTTAAGTAATTTAGTGGGGGTTTTTTTCAGTCATTTTGTGTCTTTTTTGTCATTTTGTACTTTTTTAAAGTAATTTAGTATTTTTTTTCATTCATTTTATGTCTTTTTTGTCATTTTGTGTCTTTTTTGGTATTTTTTTGTCTTTATTTGGTCATTTTGTATCTTTTTTAAGTCAGTTTCCTTTTTTGTGTCTTTTTTTTGTGAATTCACAGTTGTGCAGATTTTCTTTCTGAGACGTGTGAGGTCTGGAAGTTTGCAGAAATGTGTGTAATTTTGTGTCTTTTTTAGTCATTTTGTGTCATTTTTTTGTAATTTTTTGTCTTTTTTAAGTGATTTAGTTTTTTTCTGTCATTTTGTGTCTTTTTTTAATGAATGCACAATGATGCAGATTTTCTCCCTGAGACGTGTGACTGTGCTGAGCTTCATGCAAAAAAATCAGATCTGGAAGTTTGCAGAAATGTGTGCAAAAACATAATTACGAGGTTTCTGGTTGAGAACCATAGAAAGGCCATTAACGAAAAGCCTCCTTAAAGTGTGTGTCCTTACTATCAGTGAGGGAAAGGGAGCAGCGGTGACAGCCACGCTACCATTAGTGTGTTTTTTGGTAATTTTGTCTATTTTTTAAAAGTAATTTTGTGTCTTTTTTTAGTTATTTTGAGTCTTTTTTGGTAATTTTATGTATTGTTCTTGTGTCTTTTTTGTCATTTTGTGTCTTTTTTTTTTAGTAATTTTCTGTCTTTTTTAGTACTTTTGGGTCATTTTGTGTGTTCTTTGCTCATTTTGTGTCTTTTTTAAAAGTAAAAAGTGTTTTTTTCAGTAATTTTGCGTCTTTTTTGTCATTTTGTGTCTTTTTTCTAGTAAATGCACAGTGATTTTCTCTGATTTTTTCTGACTGTGCTGAGCTTCATGCAAAGAACCGAGTCTGGAAGTTTTGCAGAAATGTGTGCAAAAACATAATTACGGGGTTTGTGGTTTAGAACCATAGAAAGGCCATCAACGAGAAGCCTCCTTAAAGTGTGTTTACCAGTTCATTCAGTGCTTCAAAGTGAGGCGGAGTGAGAGGCCGCTATCATGACATGCCTTGCAAATACTCCAGCAGCCAATAGCCACGAGGCTTTTTATTCAGAGGTTATCTCCTCTCTCCACTCACTTCTATCAGAGAGGAAGGAGCCGTGGTGACAGCCACGCTGCCATTAGACGCTACGTCGGCTAATATTGCGCAGGCAGTTGAACAGGGCAGCCTTTGTTGTTGTTTACACAGCATTTGCCCATCATTAGGCTTGGCAAGGCTGGCTGCCTACTCCTTTTATATTAATTAAAATGAATATACAGTAAAGACTGCACGTGTGGCTCCCAGCCAGAATTTTGAAGTAAGACTCAATTAACCTCAATGACCCTGTCTCACACAAAACAATGAGAAATTAATTATATCCAGCATCCAACCCAGACAAGCTTAGTGGCTTCAAAACTACATTATAAATAGTTTGGAATGCATTTCCACCTTGTTTTTGTTTGCGTCTGCCAAATCAATGGCCCATTAAAAAAAATCTGCAGAGGCATAAAAACGGATATGATGAAAGCGCAGGTGTCTGCAGAGCATGGCGCCGTGAGAATCAGCAGTTTGTGTATATGATTATATATTGTGTATATGATTAGCCTCTCGTGGGCTTTTCAGTGATTCTACTTTAATGTGAGACAGACACAAGCTTGTCAAATGGGTTGAAACAATAGTGAACAAGATAGAAATGTTCTTGTGTGATGAGAGGGAATGTCAGTTATGCTGCGTTTGAACTTTGTTATTGTTGTTTGTAGGGTTTGGTAATATATTAATATTAATATTAATATTGATGTTTCCTTCAGAATTGATTTTAAGGTCCTTTTATTGGTTTATAAAGCTCTTAATGACCTCAAGACCTAATTATTTAGTCTAGCTTTTAACTGGGTTTTATTTATTTATTTATTCATTCATTCATTCATTCATTCATTCATTCATTCATTCATTCATTCATTCATTCATTCATTCATTCATTCATTCATTTATTTATTTATTTATTTATTTATTTATTTATTTATTTATTCATTCATTCATTCATTTATTTATTTATTTATTTATTTATTTATTTATTTATTTATTTATTTATTTATTCATTCATTCATTCATTTATTTATTGATTTATTTATTTATTTACTTATTGTCTTTTATTGGTTTATAAAGCTCTAAATGGCATCAAGACCTAATTATTTATTTATTTATTTATTTATTTATTTATTTATTTATTTACTTATTGTCTTTTATTGGTTTATAAAGCTCTTAATGACCTCAATACCTAATTATTTAGTCTAGCTTTCATCTGAGTTTTATTTATTTATTTATTTATTTATTTATTGTCTTTATAAAGCTCTTAATGACCTCAAGACCTAATTATTTAGTCTGAGTTTTATCTATTTATTCATTTACTGTCTTTTATTGGTTCAGTCTGAATTTGAATAGAGATTTATTTTTCTTTATTTTTGTATAGTTTATACTTTATTATATACTTTAATTATTTTTTAGGATGTAATGATAATAATACTTATTATTGTTATTGTGTGAAGCACATCTCAATTGTATAAAAAATGTGTTATACAAATAGCAATATGCAATTTTTTAACATATTACATTAGATTACCCAAATCATGTGACATATTCTGCTCTGGATTATTACATTACTATTTGTAATTACATGCCAGAAACACGGTGTGGCAGATTCATTTATCTCACACGCTCAGATTGTTCTATAATAATAATAATAATAATAATAATAATAATAATAATAATTCACCTGCTGCCCCCGCGACCCAGCCCCGGTATAAGCGGAGTAAAATGGATGGATGGAATAATAATAATTATATTAATACATTTTATTAATTTATTAATATTTTCTAATGCACTTTACATTATACAATAATCTCAAAGTGATACAGAAAATACAGTCAATCAATAGAACATTAAGTTTTTTTTTAAAAAGGTGGGTTTTCAAACCAAGTTTTTAAAACATGGCAGTAGTCTGTAATGCCATCAGGGGGTCTGGGAGGTCAGGGTGCTGCAGAGCTGAAAGCCCGACCCCCCGGGGTGGAGAGCTGAGTCCTGGGGGGTTTAAGGAGGTGCAGGAGGAGCAGAGGGAGCAGGATGCTGACTGAGGGGTGAGGAGGTCCTCGGGTAGCTGGTGAGGAGGGGGAGTTCTGAGGATGGGAGTGATGTGTAGTGGTCCATTTTTTTGTGCAAATAACAGCAAATAAAACAAACCGGTAGTTATTTCCATAATCCAGCTGACAAACAGACAAAACAAACAGTCAGAAACACAATGAAGCAATCCCTAAAGTGTCACCATACTAAAATGTTCAACTCGATACCGATACTCAGGAAAATATTCGATACTCGATACCACAAGGATAAAAACAAAGACCCGAAAATTTAACATTTCATATTTTTATTAACAAGAAAAATTCAACATGTGAAAATGAACAGAACCACAGGTTAAATATTTATAATACAAAACAGTTGTGCAAAAAGAAACTGCAACTATGATAACAAGCTTCAGGTCTGAGGTAGTGCAAAAAATAAATAAATACAATAAACAATAACAATTAGAACAATATTTTGAGGTTGTATGCTGTTTCACTGTAATTTCTACAAACATTTTTTACAGTGTACAAAAAAGCAATTTCTTATTTAGCCGTAGCACCATGAAGCCATATTGGTTTCACATGCCTTTGTTTTGAAATACAGCCACCGAAATGTTTACTTCCACCCTAGTTCAATGCAAGTCAATGGGATTTTATTTTTGGAAAATTACGTTTGAACTATATAGGGTTTTTCACGATACTAAAATGTTCAACTCGATACCGATACTCAGGAAAATATTCAATACTCGATACCATTTTCAATACCAGAAGGATAAAAACAAAGAACCCAAAATTTAACAGAAATATTTTTATTAACAAGAAAAATGCAACATGTGAAAATGAACAGAACCACAGGTTAAATATTTATAATAAAAACAGTTGTGCAAAAAGAAACTGCAACTATGATAACAAGCTTCAGGTCTGAGGTAGTGCAGAAAATAAATAAATACAATAAAAAATAACAATTAGAACAATATTTTGGGCTGTGTGTGTTGCTGTTTGGTTGCAGGTCGACTTTTGGATCGATACTTTTTAAAATGAGTATCGTATCCGGATACAACGTTTTAGTATCGATACTTTTTTGGGTATCAATACTTTTGACAACCCTACCCTAAAGTAATCTATTTTTTAAGGTAGTAACTGTATTCAGAATACCACTGATTTGAACTGTAACAGAGTACAGATACTCATATTTTGTATTTTCAGTATGTGATCCTGTTACTGGTGTTCTGTGACTCTCCAAACCTGCATTCATGCCGCAAAGCAAAGGACACACAGGATGCATCACTGTGTGTGTGTGTGTGTGTGTGTGTGTGTGTGTGTGTGTGTTCTTGTACTTCCTACATAGTGAGGACCAGAACACGTTTTTAACGTTTTATGCACACTGTTCATTGCACCTTATTTGTTTCATAGCACCAACATTTTTATACTGTATATTCATATTTATTCTGCACTGGAATTCTATTCTACTCCTTAATACATACTCCTTCTTTAGACACTTTATTTTTTATTGTATTTTATTGTATTTTTATATTTTATTGCTTGAAGTACGCCTAGGTTGTTCTTTTTATTTAATTGTGTTGTTATTGTCTCTGTGTGTAATGCTGCTGCTGTAATGCTGCTCTATCTAACCAACAGAGTGAGGACATTTTTGCAAAGTGAGGACATTTCGGCCGGTCCTCACTTCTTTAAAGGCTTTTTTGAGATTTCAGACTTTGTTTTAAGGGTTAAAGGTTACATGATAATAATAATTAACTGAAACTGTATTGTGTGGTTACAAAACTAACTAAAATTATAGTGAAAATGTCCTTCGTTTTCATCTTTGTTAACTATTTTCATACATAATGAAAATGGATCAGAAAAAGGAAATAAAGGCAAAATTTACTGTGACCTCTTTTAATCTCCCACCCAACAAATACCCCATTACAAAACACTACAACTAATAAAAACTAAACTAAAACTAAAGCATTTAAAAAAAATAAAAAATAAACAAAAACTAGCAAACTCACGCTAGAAACTCATTAAAACTAACTGAATTTGAAAACAAAAGTTCACATCGAAATTAAAACTAAAACTGATGAAAAATACAAAACTATTATAACCTTGCAAGGGAATTCACTGTTCCAATGAGGGGCCTCACAAAGATAGAAGGACAAGAATGTGTGTGTGTGCACGTGTGCGTGTGTTCTTGTACTTCCTACATGTGAGGACCGGAACACGTTTTTTAACCAACAGAGTGAGGACGTTTTTGTGAAGTGAGGACATTTTTTGAGAGTTCAGACTTTGTTTTAGGGTTAAAGGTTACAATCAGGTTTATGTAAAGGTAACCATGTATTAGTGTTAGGGAATAGGGAACAAGGTTATTATAGTTAAGGAAAATGAAACGAAATAACAAAAACTAGAGTTGAAAAAACATTTTTGTTAACTGAAATAAAAAAAATAAATAAAAATGATATAAAATATAACCTTGCAAGGGAATTCACTGTTACAATGAGGGTCCTCACAAAGATAGAAGTACAAGAATGTGTGTGTGTGCCTTGCATGTGTGTGTAGGTGTGTGTGTGTGCAGGTGTTAAGATCCAGACACCCTGTGAAAGAAAGTGTATCACTAATTTGAAGCGTGTTTGAGTTTTGTGCACAATACAGTGATCTGCAGACTTTCATGTTATCACATTGGCAGTTATGAGTAATTGCACCCTGCAGCACTGCCTTCCCCTGGACAACTTTTAATTATGTTACAAAGTGCACACGCTCTCCTGCATTAATGTCTCCGCTGGAGTCTTGAACGATTACATTCACTCATGGTGTTGTACAACGACTGGCTTCCCTAAATCAGGAAAACATGTTTATTAAAGGGAGATAAACTCACACTGTGGTGTTTGTTCGGCTGATTGAGGGATATCCTTTGTGTTATTTAGGATAAGGGATTTAAAATGAAATGTGTTGCAAAGACATGGAATGCATATATATAGAACAGGGGTCTGAAACTCACATTACCAGGGGGCCGCTGGAGGCAGTATTAAGAAAAGACACAAAATGACTAAAAAAGACACGAAATGACTGAAAAAAACTGAATTACTTAAAAATGACAGAATTACCAAAAAAAGACACTAAATTATTTTAAAAAAGACACAAAATGACCAAAAAAACACACAAAATTAGTAAAAACAACACAACGTTATGACAATAAGACACAAAATTAGAAAAAATACACAAAATAACTAAGAAAAGACACAAAATTGCCAAAAAAGACACAGAATTACCAAAAAAAGACACAGAATTACAAAAAAAAGACACAGAATTACCAAAAACCCCCACAAAATTACCAAAAAAAGAAACTGAATTACCAAAAAAGACACAAAATTACCTAAGAAAGACACAAAATTACTGAAAAGACACAAAATTACCAAAAAAACCAACAAAATTACCAAAAAAAGACACTGAATTCCCCAAAAAGACACACAATTACCAAAAAAAGACACACAATTACTAAGAAAATACACAAAATGACGGATAAGAACTAAATTACTTAAAAAAGACACAAAATTATTACAAGACACAAAATTACCAAAAAAAGGACACAGATTTACCAAAAAAGAAACAAAATTATTTAAAAAAGAAACCGAATTACCAAAAAAGACACAAAATTACCTAAGAAAGACACAAAATTACTGAAAAAAGACACAAAATTACCAAAAAAAAACAACAAAATTACCAAAAAAAGACACTGAATTCCCAAAAAAGACACACAATTACCAAAAAAAGATACACAATTACTAAGAAAATACACAAAATGACGGATAAGAACTAAATTACTTAAAAAAGACACAAAATTATTACAAGAAGACACAAAATTACCAAAAAAAGGACACAGATTTACCAAAAAAGACACAAAATTATTAAAAAAAACCCCCACAAAATTACCCCCCAAAAAAAGACACAAAATTACCCAAAAAAGTAATTAAAGGGACCTTCCACACACAACACGGTAAAGTGCCATTTATATAAAACTCACATTAAACTTTCATATCAAGGTGGGGGCCACAAAATATTGTCACGAGGACCGCAATTGGCCCGCGGGCCACGAGTTTGAGACCCTGATGTAGAAGCCGAGAGGCAGCAGGATATATATATATATATATATATATATATATATATTTATATATATAAATATATATATATATATATATATATATATATATATATATATATATATATATATATATATATATATACATATATATATATATATATATATATATCCTGTGTCGTGGGAATTCTGGTCAATTGCACTAAGTTAGTGGGTGAGCTGGCCAAGAACAAAGCACTCAATACTCTGTTCAGCACAATTTATTAGTACATTCGTATTCCATACACCGCAAAATCACGAATGACTCTTTCACAATACAACAAAGTCCCGTACACCGCTCAACTTATAACTGTTGCAGTTCCCAGCATTGATTCTTTAATAAGCCTCAATGTGGCCCTATCTTCCTGCCCTATGCATCACATCAGGACAGAGCCCACTGGTCAACACGTTCCCCTCTCTCATGGTGTTATCATGGCTAAGTTCACAGAGTCAGTTCCCACAATGCCTTGTGTCTTGAATACCAAGTAGGTCGCCGCCTACTTCATGTCCCACCATGCAGGAAAACCCAAATTTCCTTCACACTTCCCCCCTTTTGACTAACATATGTGTAGTCAACTACAAACTAGAAATTTGGTTGCAGGCCAAGGGGGAACTGTATCACTGATTGTTAACTTAGTTACACCATGATTGAGTGGGAAGAGGACAACAATGCAACAGTAATTTTAATAGGTGCATGTGAGATTCAGAAACAGTGAGAAAAAGCATGGTGATGTTTCAAAATAAACAATGTAAACAATTAAAGTTGAAAATGGTGTACAGGTAAACATTCTAAAAAGTCAATAAAAAAAGTCAATAAAACATTCTTTAAAAAGTCAATAAAACATTCTTTAAAAAAGTCAATGAAACATTCTAAAAATGACAATGTAAGCTTAAAACTCAAAACGGCGATATATACAGCATGGCCACCCAGTACAATGTTTTGCTTTGCTTGTTTTACTGAGTGGTATAAGGTGTCTAGGGGTGTTACCATATCATCGTTTTTGGTATTTTATTGTGACCCCAGGACTCCCCCTCTCTGAAACTTGGGAGTGGGTCAGTAGGTGGCCATTAGTCCATTCCTTGGCCTGTGGGTCAGCCTGCCAATGTCCTTGTTGTTGTGCATTTGGCCAGTCTCTTGCTAAGTAGACAGGCCGTTGTGCTTCGTGAATCCATGTCACCTTGTGACATCTCTTGCTACCTCTGAACAGTCCACATATCAGGTGTAGTTTTCCCTGAACAGTCCTGAAGTCTCTGGTGTTAGACCTGTAGTGTCCAACCAGCTGCAGCAAGGCCTTTGAGAACTCCTTGGATAGATCTGGAAGGTCAGGCTTTGCGTGTCTCTCCTCTGGGCTCCATGGCGTGAAAGCAGACGCTGGCTGGCCTCCATGGTCCTGTCCCTGAATCAAATAATCCTTTTGATGTGTCGATTGGCCACCCTGCAGTGTCGATGGAGTCTCAATCCTCGGCGTTGATGGCTGGTGGCAGGGGCAGTGGCCAGACACGGGGGAAGTCACAGGCAGATCCCTCTTTGCATCACTGCAAGTATCCACTGCTGGTGCAGAAGGTGGAGATGTGTTGAGTCCATCTCCTTGTTTGAGGAGGGTAACTGGTTCTGGCACACCCATCACCCTTGGGTTGTGGACAAGCTGGCTGTGACGTGGTGGTGGGGGTTCTCGGCCAGGAGTCATCACTGCTGTGTTGCTGGGGAGACAGTCCAGGGCTGGCTCCAGACTTCTCTCTGTCTCTGGAACTGCTGCAACAGCTTGGACAACATTAGAAGCTCTTTGTCTGGCCCTCGCCTCTGCCTCTATCACCCACAGATCAAGTGCTTCCCAGTCAACTTCAACCTTCCTTAATTTCTTGGATTTCTCATACTGCTCTAATCGAATTTTTAAGATTGCAAGTTGGTTAGTGCTGAAGCTACCCCCAGTTGGAAATCCCCATTTATCCCACAGATCAAGCTGTTCACATGTCCATTCACCATATTTTTCATACATAACTCTTGCTGGCCCAGCTAATGGAATTAGTTTTTTCTTTTTCCCCAGTGAACAACCCATTTTCTTTTTACTTAATTTAATCAATGCTAGGGTTTTCACTTAAAATGCAAGACAAAAGGGAAGCCTTCAAGGCTTCACCCAAGGTGAGAAAAAGCTATGGACAGTCAACACCTCCCTCCCCCTCTTTGTTAACGTAGTTAACATAACCAACACCTAATTTAAATTAAAAGAGGCATTGATCTAAAAACTAATAATAATCACACGGTGACTAGGAATGTATTTTGTAAATGTAGCTAGTAACTAAAATAATTACATTTAATTTAGTAGAACTGAGTATTGGCTCACCCGTGTCCGGTAAAATCACGCATTGAGTAGTTCCAGATCATTCAGCAGGCGCTCAAACCTCTCACCCCCTCCGGCGTCCAACAGCCTGTTCCCAGGGGAAGGTACTGAGTTCCAGGATCCGATCCTCACCTGCAGAATAATCCTGGTCCAACTCAAGTGGTGATCCCGGACGAGCCCCCAAACTGTCGTGGGAATTCTGGTCAATTGCACTAAGTTAGTGGGTGAGCTGGCCAAGAACAAAGCACTCAATACTCTGTTCAGCACAATTTATTAGTACATTCGTATTCCATACACCGCAAAATCACGAATGACTCTTTCACAATACAACAAAGTCCCGTACACCGCTCAACTTATAACTGTTGCAGTTCCCAGCATTGATTCTTTAATAAGCCTCAATGTGGCCCTATCTTCCTGCCCTATGCATCACATCAGGACAGAGCCCACTGGTCAACACGTTCCCCTCTCTCATGGTGTTATCATGGCTAAGTTCACAGAGTCAGTTCCCACAATGCCTTGTGTCTTGAATACCAAGTAGGTCGCCGCCTACTTCATGTCCCACCATGCAGGAAAACCCAAATTTCCTTCACACCTGCTATATATATATATATATATATAGTAAGAAGCGGACTATCAGAGATAGAGTGGTGCAACATGAATGATTGAAGCTCCTGTAAGGGATTCCTCAGGCTCCAGGATCATTCATGTCTTGTATGGTCGCTGCCTGAAACAGCTCTCCCTGTGGAGATGAGTGTGTGTGTGTCTGTCCATCATCGTAGCAGCAGATGAGTGTGAAGTGAAGCACACACCAACCAGCAGCGTGTCACTCACAGCTTCATGTCGGCCAAGTCCCTTTTGTCACACTCGAGTCGAGGAACAAGTCGAGGCGTCGCTGCTTCACAACACGTTCTGACCAGAAAACAAAAAGGAAAAAATAAGACACATTATTTTAAACAAATCAGCATGCAAAAAAAATTATATTGGCTAAAAAAGACACAAAATGACAAAAAAAAAGACACAAAATGGCTAAAAAAAGACACAAAATGGCTAAAAATAAAGACACAAGATGACTAAAAAAAGACACTAATAAGACAAAATGACTTAAAAGACACAAAATGACCAAAAAAAGACACAAAATTACTAAAAAAAGACACATAATTACTAAAAAAAAAGACACAAAATGACCAAAAAAGACACAAAATTACTAAAAAGACACAAAATGACCAAAAACAGACACAAAATTACTAAAAAAGACACATAATTACTAAAAAAAGGACACAAAAAGACCAAAAAAAGACACAAAATGACTAAAAAAGACACAAAATGAGAAGACAGAATGACCACAAAAAACACAGAAGACACAAAATGACAAAAAAGACACAAAAAAACAAAAAAATCACAAAATGACCAAAAAAGACACAAAATGACTAAAAAAGACACAAAATGTGAAGACAGAATGACCAAAAAACCCCACAGAAGACACAAAATTACCAAAAAAAAGACACAAAAAATACACAAATGACCAAAAAAGACACAAAATGACTTACAAAGGATTCAAAAATTGACAAAACAGCCCTATTAGACTCCAGAGGGTTAAAAGTAATTCCTCCTCATTTGAATCAGTTTTATTATGCAGCTCACATCATGAAACATGTAGATTCTGTTCAATTAAAAATGTTGCAACAAGAACTCAATTATTTCAGTCGTTTATCAGATACGCACAAGGGTGGATAATGTAAGGAAGTAGTTAAAAAAAGAAGAAGAGTGCAGTATGAAACCAACAATATTCTTACACTTTCTTGCCTCCGGGATTTCCTAATATCCTGAGTGATATGAGACCAATTTTCCAGAGAGGATTAAATAGACCTTTGGGAAACATCTGATGAGATAACATGATGATGAAACCATGAAGGTGTAGTCAGTTTGATAATAACTTTGGAAATATTGCATTTTTTGTGTCACATTTACCATCAAGACATCATTTGTAAGATTTATTAGATATTTAAATGTTGATGATGCA
Source organism: Centropristis striata (assembly GCF_030273125.1). NCBI lineage: Eukaryota > Metazoa > Chordata > Actinopteri > Perciformes > Serranidae > Centropristis > Centropristis striata. Next base: position 4,497,721 of record NC_081524.1, on the reverse strand, counting down.
AAAAAAAGTAAAAAAAGATTCAAAATCCCATTTTATGTTGGACTAATGGACTAAAAAAAAAACAATATGACAAAAAAAAGACAATATGACTTAAGAAAACACACAAAAAATACTCAAAAAGACACAAAATGACTAAAAAAAGACACAAAATAACCAAAAAAGACACAAAATGACTAAAAAAGACACAAAATGACTAAAAAAGACACAAAATGACCAAAAAAGACACAAAAAGACAAAAAAGACACAAAATGAGAAGACAGAATGACCAAAAAAACCCCACAGAAGACACAAAATGACTAAAAAAAGACACAAAATGACCAAAAAAGACACAAAAAGACAAAAAAGACACAAAATGAGAAGACAGAATGACCAAAAAAACCCCACAGAAGACACAAAATTACTAACAAAAGACTCAAAATGACCAAAAAAGACACAAAAAGACAAAAAAGACACAAAATGAGAAGACAGAATGACCAAAAAACCCCCACAGAAGACACAAAATGACTAACAAAAGACTCAAAATGACCAAAAAAGACACAAAAAGACAAAAAAGACACAAAATGAGAAGACAGAATGACCAAAAAACCCCCACAGAAGACACAAAATGACTAACAAAAGACTCAAAATGACCAAAAAAGACACAAAAAGACAAAAAAGACACAAAATGAGAAGACAGAATGACCAAAAAAACCCCACAGAAGACACAAAATGACTAAAAAAAGACACAAAATGACCAAAAAAGACACAAAAAGATAAAAAAGACACAAAATGAGAAGACAGAATGACCAAAAAAAACCCACAGAAGACACAAAATGACTAAAAAAAGACTCAAAAAGACAAAAAAGACACAAAATGAGAAGACAGAATGACCAAAAAACACACACACAGAAGACAAAAAATGACTAAAAAAAAAGACACAAAATGACTAAAAAAAGATACAAAGTGACCAAAAAAGACTCAAAATACCCAAAAAGACACAAAATGACTAAAAAAAGATACAAAGTGACCAAAAAAGACTCAAAATACCCAAAAAGACACAAAATGACCAAAAGGAGAGACAAAATGACCAAAAAAGGACACAAGACGAGAAGACAGAATGACCACAGTATCAAGACATCATTCCTGAGATTTATTAGATATTTAAAGTTGGCGACCACGAGGCCTGCTCTTGTTTAGGTGTAGAACACCTATTTAATGCTCGGCTGGTTATGGCTGCATACATTAAGCGGGGCGGTGAAATGACCAGCGCAGTAATCAGTGGCGGGTTTGAACAGAGACAGGGGTCGCTGGGAAACGTGCTCTTTAATCAATGTACACTGCAGCGTGCCGCTTTAATCACAGATCTTGTACATGGATAATCGCTACAAGTGAACCTTGCCTGGCTGACATTTGCATATATTGAGTTACAGAAGTCAGTCTCACTGCGAGTCTATCCGGTGGATCACCACATGTGATGCTATCTGTGGGGCTGGAAACATCAAAAGCATTTTATTCCCTTCATTTTTCACACATCAGCGAGGTTATAGCTTGATGTTGGTTCTGTTTAATGAAAGGCTGGAATGAATGCAAATCTGTCTATCAAGCAAGAAGCATCTGTGTGTGTGTGTGTGTGTGTGTGTGTGTGTGTGTGTGTGTATGTGAAGGTGTACATCATGGGTCTCAAACTTGCGGCCCGCGGGCCAATTGCGGCCCTCGTGATGATATTTTGTGGCCCCCACCTTGATATGAAAGTTTAATATGAGTTTTATATGAATGGCACTTTACCGTGTTGTGTGTGGAAGGTCCCTTTAATTACTTTTTTTTTGGTAATTTTGTGTCTTTTTTTTGGTAACTTGTGTCTTTTTTAAAATAACTTTGTGTCTTTTTTAAGTAATTTTGTGTCTTTTTTTGTAATTTTGTGTCTTTTTTAGTAATTTTGTGTCTTTTTTTTAGTAATTTTGTGTCTTTTTTTAGTAATTTTGTGTCGTTTTTTGGTAATTTTGTGGGTTTTTTAAATAATTTTGTGTCTTCTTTTGGTAATTTTGTGTCTTTTTTCGACATCCTCGACTTTGAAGATTTTTGAATTCCTTTTTCAAAATATCATTATTTACGTAGGACGCGTTGCAGTATTGCACTGTTTCCGATCGGACGCCTTTTAGGGGAGCTCCGCCCCTTTTATTGGAGCTCCGCCCCCTTTTAGTGGAGCTCCGCCCCATTGTGTGATAGGCCTACACCTGGTCAGTAACACAACTCACTCTGGATTTCCACCCTGACTCATCTGTAAGTCTATTTAGCCTACCTATCTTTAGAAGTTTTAAAGAGGCTACAAGGTTCGATTTTCCAATAATATTCTAATAGTTTCCAGCAAATATCAATGTTCAATGTGTATGTGCTGGATGGTGTGGTACTTTATGAAAAGTAAGTGTTTTTTAGAGTTGCAGACGTTGTAGTGGTCTGCATGCAATGTGCAAATTCTGTTATTAGCTTAGCATGCTAAGCTAAGATTTAGCTTCATTCACTTCTTATGTTGCATTACTATGTAATTCAGGGATGACATTCATGTTGCTTAATCATTTGATATGAGATACTTACATGCAATATAGTATATCAGCTAATTCGGTTCAGGTTAATGTACTTTTAGTGCAGCATACTGCGTAATGTGCTATTTTGCGATTAGCATGCTAATCGGAGATTTAGCTTCATTCACTTCTTATGTTGCATTACTATGTAATCCAGGGATGACATTCATGTTGTTTATCGTAATGCCCATAATCATTAGATATGAGATACTTACATGCAATATAGTATATCAGCTAATTGGGTTCATGTTAATGTACTTTTAGTGCAGCATACTGCGTAATGTGCTAGCACACACAACCTCATTTGGCCATAATTGAAAAATCTACTTAATCTCCCACTATATGAATACATTCTTCCTACGGTCACTGCACTAGTCGATTATAAATTTAATGTAATTTTGTACTGGATATGGAAAATGTCACTGCTTTATATTTGTTAGTTGTAACGAAAAAGGGCAGTTATGATTGGATAAATAATGAATTAACCTTTGTTTGTTACTTAATGTGTTGCGTCTTGTGGGTCTGTTTGCTTCGATTGAACTACATTATAGCCAGTGGTTCCTAACGGTGGGTTCAGGACCCCTACAAGGGGTCACAGGATTGATCTAAGAGGTCATGAGAAGATTGACGGGAGAGAAAAGGCAGAAGAAAACACATTTCTATCACAACAGTTGTGTTTTTCTCTCCAGACAGATATTTCTGCCTTATTTTTGTTGGTTGTTTTTCAAACACAATTTAACATTCTGTTGAAGAATAAATATTTAAGCATGTTTTTTTTTTTGGATGACTAATATGGCCATTTCCACCACAGATCAGAAGAAAGAAGAATTTCATGGAGGTCTGAATAGAAATGTCATAAATAAGAGCTTAGAATTTAGATTTCAAGTTCTGATGTTGTTGTTTTTCTTAAATAAACGTGATATAACTCAATGAAATCAACAGATTTCCAGTAGTAATTATGACGATATTTTGAAAGTTTAATGTGAGTTTTATATGAATGTCTCTTTATTATGTTGTGTGTGGAAGGTCCCTTTATTGCTCCAGCTGGAGCTTTGTTTCACTTGTTTCTATGACGACGTTAACAAAAAGAAAGGCAGCTGCTACCGGACCGTTTATTATCTGCCGTGTTGTTGTTACCGGAAGAAGTGGAAATGTTATGTAATGTTATTTTTGTCTTTTTTTGGTAATTTTGTGTCTTTTTTTTTGTAATTTTGTGTCTTTTTTAAATAATTTTGCGTCTTTTTTAGTAATCTTGTGTCTTTTTTCTGTAATTTTGTGTCTTTTTAAAATAATTTTGTGTCTTTTTTAAATAATTTTGTGTCTTTTTGGTAATTTTGTGTCTTTTTTTGGTAATTTTGTGTCTTTTTTGGGTCATTTTGATACTGCCTCCAGTAGAACTTAAGATAAATAAACTTAGATAAATAAAGAAAATAAGCTCCCTAAATTAGAAAGCTGAGAAAAATGCAACCAAACATGGCATGGTTAACACTTTTTTAGTGGTGTATACAGGCAGAATGAAAAGTATTAAAAAACTTCCATAATAGCCCAAGACTCCAAAGAGTTTAACTATCAGGTTTCATATTTGCAAGATGATTAACAAGTCAGAAATTCAATATATGAGAACTAATAGCAGTAACGTCCTATAGCCAGAAAAACTCTTTGCATCCCTTTTTTTTGCCTGTTCGAAGAGTTCATTAATTATTAAAAAAAACAATGTAAAATAATGTCAATATTGTCAATATTTGCATCTTATTTACAGATCAGACAGACAGAATGAAGGGAGGAACTGGATTTAATTTTGAGAGACGATGTTGCATCATAGTCCTCATGTGAGATTAACAGCATTTTTTTTTAATGTGATGTGATTTTCTTAATTTATGCATGCAGCAAAGAAAACCCACATTATTACAGTTTTGTATAAAAGAACCACAATGCCATTGCAAACCCTATTACTAAAACTAAACTAAATCTACTGTCACTTTCTGCACTGTGCACCTGAACTACACTCCACTCCAAATACTGGAGCATATACTTCACATCATATGTGAGATGTGTATTAATCACATTGATATTATATATCATATTTATACAATATTCTTGTCCTTTTGCACATTCTACTTATTTACATATTCTTATACTGTTAGTATATTATCTAGTTTATGTACATCTTGTATAGTCAAGTATCTATGCATATATAATGCCGGTACAATATATCATATTATATGTTATATTATGTTATGTATGTATGCACACCCTGCACAGGCTAAATATATGACACATTGCTATGTTATTATTATCATTACTACTACTACTATTATTATTATTATATACATATACTGTTGCTGCCATTACTATTATTACTTTATACTGTGATATACATATAATACATTTATTATTATTATTATTATTATTATTATTATTATCATTATTATATACTATATATACTGTACTATTAGAATATACTGTCTAGTCACAATAACATTATTACCATCATATCATCTTACCTACCAACTATCTATCTATCTATCTATCTATCTATCTATCTATCTATCTATCTATCTATCTATCTATCTATCTATCTATCTATCTATCTGTCTGTCTGTCTGTCTGTCTGTCTGTCTATCTATCTATCTATCTATCTATCTATCTATCTATCAGTAATTTTGTGTATTTTTTGGGGTCATTTTATGTCTTTTTTTAAATAATTTTGTCTTTTTTTGTAATTTTGTGTCTTTTTAAAATAATCTTGTGTCTTTTTTGTAATTTTGTGTCTTTTTAAAATCATTTTGTGTCTTTTTTAAATAATTTTGTGTCTTTTTAGTAATCTTGTGTCTTTTTTGTAATTTTGTGTCTTTTTTAAATAATTTTGTGTCTTTTTTGGTAATTTTGTGTCTTTTTTCTGTAATTTTTTGTCTTTTTTTGGTCATTTTGATACTGCCTCCAGTAGAACTTAAGATAAATAAACTTACATAAATAAAGAAAATAAGCTCCCTAAATTAGAAAGCTGAGAAAAATGCAACCAAACATGGCATTGTTAACACTTTTTTAGTGATGTATACAGGCAGAATGAAAAGTATTAAAAAACTGCCATTATCGCCCAAAGAGTTTAACTATCAGGTTTCATATTTCTATCTATCTATCTATCTATCTATCTATCTATCTATCTATCTATCTATCTATCTATCTATCTATCTATCTATCTATCTATCTATCTATCTGTCTGTAAATCACGTCTTCAAAGCAGCGCCACCAAAACAATATGACGCCGTGGTTTAGAAATGGAGGCGACTTTATTCATCATCACTCGTGACAGAACCGACATGTCTGAAGTGTTGGAAGTGGAATTTGAATAATATTTTGTTCATGCTAGAGAGGCTGAATGTCTGAATCCGGTCCAAAGCTTCCTGCCACGACAGATCAATAGGCCATCTGACAAATTACTTCAGCACACTTTACAAAATATAATAGGAAACCATCTGGAAAACTTGTGCTTCTCACAATAATTAGGACTATAGATATCGCAGGTGACAGCGAGCGGGAGAGATTGTGGGGGAAAAAATCCCAATAGCACCTCTAATTGGAGTGCAATATTAGAAACAGAAGTAGCAATTAAAAATTCAAAATACTGATATTAACTACATTTTTGCAACATAAGATGATACTAAAAATCTCTTTTTTTTCATTTACATTGTTTCCACTGATGCTCGTTTTGCAGCTGCGGCTCATACTATAAGCTTTTCTCATAGACTATTATATAATTCTCATAGTAATGATATACCAGCACAAGTCTCATGAGAATTAATTAACCTATATTGTTCACGACGACTTCCCCTTGAAGGCCCTGTGGGAAATAGTGCAACCGAGTGCTCCTCCTTTACTTGAATCATCAATAGGAGGGTGTGACCTGACAAGAATGTACATTTTATTTAAGTAGCTGCAGATGCATTGTGTAATGAAGCACTCAATTCCTTTTTTAAATATCTAATAGCCTTTGAAATGCTATAAGAACTGCTTTATGCAACCAGTCGACCTTTTTTTTCAAGCTCTTATAATACATCAATTTGTTTTCCGTGTTGTATTTTTTTTTACATCTTCTCTGCTGTCAGAGTGGCAGAGCTTCACTTTCAATTGAGCATCTTTTATTTTGTTAAATAAAACACAAAACACCGTGCTGCGGCTCCACCAGGGGAGCCGCCTCAGAGATTGGAGCTTCAACTCAAAGACCACACATTTAAGTGTTTTTTGCAAGAGAAAAAGTCGCAGATTTATGAGAAAAAAGTCGGAAAAATAGTGTTTTGTATTTGTCAAGAAACCTCAACAAACCAGACGCCCGTGACAAAGACAAAACATTATTTTTCAGATTTTTTTCCCCCTCATAAATCTGCTACTTTTTTCTTGTAGATTTGCGACTTTTTTCTCATGAATCTGCAACTTTTTTCTCATAGGTTTGCGACTTTTTTCTCAAAAAGCTGCAACTTTTTTCTTGTGATTTGCAACTTTTTTCTCATGAATCTGCAACTTTTTCCTCATAAATCTGCAACTTTTTTCTCATAGATTTGCCACTTTTTTTCTCATAAATCTGCAACTTTTTTCTCATAGATTTGCAACTTTTTTCTCATGAATCTGCAACTTTTTTCTCATAGATTTGCAACTTCTTTCTCAAAAATCAGCAACTTTTTTCTCGTAGATTTGCAACTTCTTTCTCATAAATCAGCAACTTTTTTTTCGTAGATTTGTGACCTTTTTCTCATAAATCTGCAACTTTTTTCTCACGTAGTCAACATCAGCTCCTGTCACAAATCGAAGACATGTTGACAGTCTCGCAGACACACACACACAGACACGACACACACACACATACACACACACACACACACACACACACACACACATTCACATCTGACTTGACAACTAACGTTACAATATGGCCTAGCCTTTATGCTGCTTTATGCAACAAAGTAGACTCTTTTTTTCCAAGCATACCTCTTATAATCCATCCATTTGTATTCCTTGTCGTATTTTTTTTATTTTTACATCTTCTCTGCTGTCAGAGTGGCAGAGCTTCACTTTCAATTGAGCATCTTCTATTTCGTTAAATAAACCACAACACACCAGGGGAGCCGCCTCAGAGATTGGAGCTTCAACTCAAAGACCACACGTTTAAGTGTTTCACCACTGGGAGGTTGCAAAGGTCTAATTAGCCACTGTGTCTGCTCTGTCAGCGATGGCAGACCTGTACAAGGCCCTTCCCTTCTGCTGCCAATTGAGCCCCAGTTTACTGTAGCTCCATATTACATGTCAAGCCCAACTGCACCTGTTTCCTGCTCGGTTCTCCCCCATGGGAACGCTTTCTGAGGAGAGGATACAGCAATTATCCACGGACTGCAAAGTGAAAGGTGAAAGGATTTGTATTTACCAGCCAGCGAGTGGTTAATGACAATACAATATGCTGGAATTATGGGGATTAGAGGCCAGGGATTTGTGTACAGTCAATGAAATTTCCTGCTACACCTTAGTGCTACCTCAGTAAATTGAAAGACTTATATGCTGTGGGAAAGGACGAATTAGTTGGCAACAGGCTCTTTTATGTTACTCATGGGGTGCATGTGATGTTTAAGATTTGCCTAGGTACCGTAACTATGTAAAGGAACAGGACTACAGGGCAGACAGCACAGTATGCTGGAAATTAAAGCGGCCCAGGAGGGCTTCTTAGTCGAGTGGAGTTTAATTTATTGCCCTTAATTACAGATACAGTCTCAGAGGTCTCGGTAGAGCCTAAATAATGAAACAAGGAGGCCAAGCAAGTTACAAAAAAAGTGATTGGGCTTGTGTTTTCATTTTAAATGGTTAAAATTACAACAGGAATATACAGAAAATACACACACACACACAGACACACAACAAAATAAAATGCTTGCTGAATGCACATATCTGGCATGGCAGATTTGCGACTTTTTTCTCATAAATCTGCAACTTTTTTCTCGTAGATTTGCGAATTTTATCGGCTTGTGTTTCATTTTAAATGGTTAAATATATAAAGGGCAAATAGGCTCAGACCCCAGAGGGTTAAATAAGTAGTTTTGTTGCCTAATAACACACTGAAAAAAAAGAAAAGTTGGGTGAACTCAAAATTTCAATACAACAAACTTTGATAAAATTTTAAGTTGGACAATTTAAACTAAACATTTTAAGTTTTGTTTTTGAGTTTGCTCAACTCTGAATCCAGATTTTTGTCAACTCAACTGTAAATTGTACTAACTTTTTTAGTACTAAATTTTATTCATTGTAATAACTTTTAATCCTTACTTCTGCTAACTTCTGCAATGTGCTGAATTGGCACAATTGTAACACTGCTATGAAATGTCAGCTAATGTTGAGACCACAATGTTGAGTTAGCATTGATACGCTAATGGCTACTCTTGTAGCTGTAACAAGCAGCGCCGCTAGCATCAGTTAGCTGCTAGCTTTCGCTAATGACCAAATTTCACAACAAAGAAATAAGAGTTATCAGAACTATTGTCCTTTGTTGTGAACCCCAACTTAAAGATATAAGTAACAACAACTCACCAACTTGTTTTTGAGCAGACAACTGGCTTCCTTTGTTGTGCTAACTTACATTATTCCCCTAAATGTCAATAATTTATATTTCCAAGTTTTACCAACTTAAATCACTGTTTTAGGCCAAAAAATACAAGTTGGCTTTTTTGCAGAGCACTCGTGATTATATTAAGTCTGAGGATTCAGTGTTTGTTCTTGTACTAAACACTGAGACTTTTTACCAGGTGCCCAAGCTAAATAAACTGCCTCTTTTTCAGTGTGGAGAAATAGTGGCTTGACTCTAAGGTATTTTCTGTTTTTAGATCACTGAACTCCTCACTCTGTCATGGAGAAAGAGCCGGGCCACCCTCCAGAGAAACCTCATTTCAGCTTCTTCTGCCCATGATTTCTTTCCTTATGGTCGCTACCCAAAGCTTGTATCCATAGATAAGTCAGTGGAAACACTAAAGTTTTGTTGTCTGCAGTGCTGAACTGTATTGCCGCAGTGTTTTTAGACTACTGTGAGATATGATGGAAAAGAAAAAAAGTGTCTGAAAAAGAAGTTTTACACCACTTACAACTTGAATGATTTTTACAAAGGTTGGCTCAGAGTAGCACATCAATTGTGTCAACGCCATGGTCTAACCGCGCATGTAATTGAAACAATCGATTGCAATTTCATAAACACAAATGTGCATAAAGCACAGAACCGATAAAGTGAGCTTCTGTTGGTTGAGTGATCAGAACTGCACGCCTATCAATCTCTCCTCCGGGCTTGTTTATTGTTTTCCCATCGAATGCTGGATAGGGAGCCATTGTGCAAAGTCTTCTGTCATCTCAAGGAGAGGCAGTTTCTGAGCTCTGCCTAAGGATCGGTTATCTCACTTCAACAGGACAAAAGGTCTTGTATTACAGGCTCGGAATATGTCCTCGATCAGTTGCTAAATTGAAGCCTTCGCGGAGGGAGAAAAAAAAAATGGTGTAAGTGTTTGAAATTTCTCTTTGTGGTGTCATGACGAGAATCTCAATGCAGGCGGTGTGAGACCAGCAGATCTAAGCAACGAGGCTTTGAAAAGCAAGTGAGGAATGTTACCTGAAGCCTTTCAGTTTCACTATTTTTACCAACATCTTAATAGACAAATGGAGCTCAGGGTTCTCTCCGCAGCAGCAAAAAAGAATAAGACACAAAATGACCAGAAAAAGACACAAAATGACTAAAAAAGACAAAAAAATATTTTAAAAAGACACAAAATGACCCAAAAAAGACAAAAAAATGACCAAAAAAGACACAGAATTACCAAAAAAGAGACAAAATTACTAAAAAAAAGACACAAAATGACCCAAAAATTACCAAAAATTACCAAAAAAAGACACAGAATTACCAAAAAAAAAGACAAAAATATTAAAAAAGACACAAAATGACCCAAAAAAGACACAAAAAGACAAGAAATGACCCCAAAAGACACATTACTAAAAAAGACACTAAATTACTAAAAAAGATACAAAAATACTAAAAAATCATGACGTCATGACGAGAATCTCAATGCAGGCGGTGTGAGACCAGCAGATCTAAGCAACGAGGATTTGAAAAGCAAGTGAGGAATGTTACCTGAAGCCTTTCAGTTTCACTATTTTTACCAACATCATAATAGACAAATGGAGCTCAGGGTTTTCTCCGCAGCAGCAGCAAAATAAATATGCCAAGATTCTGTTCAATCAACAATTTATTTAACCCCATTCCCCAAGCAGGGAGCGTCCAGTCAGAGCTTTGCAGTCATAACATGTCAGGCTTTGGTTTTGGTGGAGTGCACTAAGACCTTGACTCAGTATCCAAAAAGTTTCTATCTTTCGTATCACCTTTCAAAGCCAAACATCCTTGTAAAAGTGTAAAAAATGGATTAAAGTATGTTTTTCTGCTTGGGTAAATAGTAAAATGTAGCCACTGACCAAGAACCCGGACATACTGCGCAAGTTTCAGCACACAATGAATGAATTAATATGCAGCCAAAGAACTATAACTCCTTGGAGTGTCTGTTAGTCCAACCAAACGCTGAACAAGACATTTTAATGAACAAAAAACGTTCAAATAAACTGTCATTAAGTGAAAATACAGTGAAAGGGTTATAAACGAAAACGTTATATCTAACTTTATTGACATGTTGCCGTGGATACGCATCACTTTTCTTCTATTCTGATGAAGGCTCGTCTTGTTTGTGACCTGTCAATCAAAGGTAGCCCCGCCCCAAATCATACGATTCTTTATCTTCTATTTTCTTCAAAATTGGACCATTAGTTACACGATTAACATCAGATTCTCTTGAAGAAGATGTTTTACTAGTGATTGAGACCATAGTGTTGTCCTAAAAAAAAATTCTGAGGTAATAAATCAAGTGAGAAGTTTTCTCATTTTGTATTGAAATGAATGGACAAAAATGCTTTTGCAGCCTTCGTCAGCACCCCCTGTTGGAATTTTCAGTAGAATGCAGCTTAAGGCACTTCCTGGTTTGCCTCCCTGCTCGGACCCGGAGCAAATATCGGCCCGATACGTAAATATTCGCCCGATATATCAGCCGGCTGATATATCGGGCACCAATTAAAGCTAAGCTACATGTTTTTGGGCTCTGGGAGGAAGCTGGTGGACACGGATAGAACCGATGCTGACTCGGGGAGAACATGCAAATGCTGCAAGCCAGATTTCAACCTGTGACCCTTATAATTTATAATTAAGCGTGTCAGATAACATCAGTGTTTCAGACAATAAGGAGGAATGGGAAAATATCTATTTATCTTACTTGATTTTATTGCTGTTTGTCTTTCTGATCTTTCTCATTATGTTTCTGTTGTTATCTTTCTAAAATTATTTTGTGTCTTTGTTGGTTATTCTGTGTTTTTTTGGACATTTTGTTTCTTTTTTTTAAGTCATTTAGTTTTTTTCTGTCATTTTGTGTCTTTTTGGTAATTCTGTGTATTTTTTGGTCATTTTGTGTCTTTTTTTGGTCATTTTGTGTCTTTTTTGGTCATTTTGTTTCTTTTTTGGTAATTTTGTTTCTTTTTTGGGGTCATTTTGTTTCTTTTTTTGGGTAATTTTGTGTCTTTTTTAAGTAATTTAGTTTTTTTTCTGTCATTTTGTGTCTATTTGGGTCATTTTGTGTCTTTTTTGGTAATTTTGTGTCTTTTTTTGTCATTTTGTGTCTTTTTTTAGTAATTTTGTATCTTTTTATGGTCATGCTTTGGCCTTTTGTCTTTCTGAATGAACGAACAGTGAGGGTGAAGTTATTCTACCCTGTTTCAGTTATAATTAAGTGTGTCAGATAACATCAGTGTTTCAGACAATAAGGAGAAATGGCAAAAAATATCTATTTATCTAACTTGATTTTATTGCTGTTTGTCTTTCTGATCTTTCTCATTATGTTTCTGTTGCTTGTCTCCTCTCTCTCTCTCTCTCTCTCTCTCTCTCTCTCTCTCTCTCTCTCTCTCTCAGTCCTTCATCCTCTCTCTGCCTTTCCTGCTGTTAAATTAGATGGGAATAGGTAATGAGAAGATTTCATGCCAGAAGCATTAGTAATGATGATAATTAATGTCCATTGTCTTCTGGATCAGCTAAATATTAGGCATCAGGCGGAATTATCTCCTGCTATGAAATCACATTAATCAACATTGGGGGCCACCTGCTAATCACACTAATGTGCTCTCTATCCTGAAAATTGGAAAAAGGGGCTGCATGAATGCATAAGAAACTCCTGAAATCAAACGTGGCGGTGAGCATTCAGATTCCTCAAGTAGGTAAAAAAAAAAGCTGATTTCTAAGAGGATTTGTCAGACAAACATGTAATATATTTCTAACAAAGGCAGCTGTGTCAAATGAAATGAACAGTCATTCTTCCATTAATCAGCCACGTGTTTTACAATTAGCTTGATATTATCTTTTTATAGGGAAATCCATATCAAATTCCATTTATTCTAACAGCTATCAGTGATCTACCTGGTGTTACTGGACCAATTTCCTTGTCTGGCTGTGGATCGCTGGTCAACCTTGTGATGTGATATATTTTCAGTTTGATAGAAAATAAACTCAGTTATCTACAACATTTTGTCTTTTTTCTGTCATTTTGTGTCTTTTTTGTAATTTTGTGTCTTTTTTCGGTCATTTTGTGTCTTTTTTTGGTCATTTTGTGTCTTTTTTGTAAATTTTTTTTGTCTTTTTTGGGTCATTTTGTGTCTTTTTGGTCATTTTGTGTCTTTTTGACATTTTGTGTCTATTTTGTAATTTTGTGTATTTTTTGGTCATTTTGTTTCTTTTTTAAGTAATTTAGTTTTTTCTGTCATTTTGTGTCTTTTTTGGTCATTTTGTGTCTATTTTAAGTGATTTAGTGTTTTTTTCAGTCATTTTGTGTCTTTTTTGGGTAATTTTGTGTATTTTTTGGTAATTCTGTGTATTTTTTTGGTCATTTTGTGTCTTTTTTGTCACTTTGTGTCTATTTTAAGTAATTTAGTGTTTTTTTCATAAGGAACTCCTGAAATCAAACGTAGCGGTGAGCATTCAGATTCCTCAAGTAGGTAAAAAAAAGCTGATTTCTAAGAGGATTTGTCAGACAAACATGTAATATATTTCCAACAAAGGCAGCTGTGTCAAATGAAATGAACAGTCATTTTTCCATTAATCAGCCATGCGTTTTACAATTTGCTTTATCTAATCTTTTATAGGGAAATCCATATCAAATTCCATTTAGTCTAACAGCTATCAGTGATCTACCTTGTGTTACTGGACCAATTTCCTTGTCTGGCTGTGGATCGCTGGTCAACCTTGTGATGTGATATATTTTCAGTTTGATAGAAAATAAACTCAGTTATCTGTAACATAAATGTAAACATCATGTTTTTATTGTTTGGACTTGATGCAGAGAGCAAGGGGCCTCCATGTTCAGCAATCACACAGGAAGAAATCCATTACAGTCTCAGGGAGCTTTTTGAGTAATGGGTGCAAGTCACCTTTTTGTGACCTGAAAAAAAATCCACTTTATTACTTTTACTATTTTGCTATCAATCTTTTCACACGGCACAGATTGAATAAAAGTTCAGGTGTCTTCTCTGGCTATGCAGAAAGTCATTCTGGGACGATGGGTCTAAAAGCAAAACACTGGAGAAGGTAGGGTCATAAAACATGATGCACTAAAATGACATGACATGCATTTAAACCAGGGGTCTCAAACTTGCGGCCCGCGGGCCAATTGCGGACCTCGTGATGATATTTTGTGGCCCCTCCTTGATATGAAAGTTTAATGTGAGTTTTATATGAATGGCACTTTACCGTGTTGTATGTGGAAGGTCCCTTTAATTACTTTTTTTGGTAATTTTGTGTCTTTTTTTGGTAATTTTGTGTCTTTTATGGGTCATTTTGTGCCTTTCTTAAATAATTTTGTGTCTTTTTTTGGTAATTTTGTGCCTTTCTTAAATAATTTTGTGTCTTTTTTTTGTAATTTTGTGTCTTTTATGGGTCATTTATTGTCTATTTTGGGTCATTTTGTGTCTTTTTTTTTAGTAATTATGCCTTTTTTGGTCATTTTGTGTCTTTTTTAGGTAATTTAGTTTTTTTCTGTCATTTAATGTCTTTTTTTGTCATTTTCTGTCTTTTTTGGTAATTCGGTGTATTTTTTGGTCATTTTGTGTCTTTTTTAAGTAATTTTGTGTTTTTTTTCAGTCCTTTTGTGTCTTGTTTTGTAAATTTGTGCCTTTTTTCTGTAATTTTGTGTCTTTTTATGGCCATTTTGTGTCTTTTTTGGTCATTTTGTGTCTTTTTTTTAAAGTCATTTAGTTTTTTTATGTCATTTTATGTTTTTCTTTTTTTTTGTACTTTTGTATCTATTTATGGTCATTTTGATACTGCCTCCAGCGGCCTCCAGATAATTTGAGTTTGAGACCCCTGAAGTAAACTGTATCACATGTTGAGGCCTGATTTACTAAAAAGCAAATTATCATATGCAAGAGAGCAATCTGCAGCGATCAGTGGCTGGATTTACTGTATTTATTTACTTATTCCCATTGATGTGGTGCACTGTCCCTGTCTAACGGGGACTCCTGTTCAGCTGAGGGTCATTTTCTTCAGACTGTATCAGATAATGTGAGGCAGTGTGGCTAAGGACAGTGTTTGCAGTGGTTATTGGTGACGTGGGAGTAATAATAGAGGATTTGGAGGAACAGCAGTCTTATTTTGGAGTTATTGATTTTTTGACTGCCACTGGCAATGTTAGACAAGTGAGGCAGGAATTTCAACCCCGCAAATGTTTTTTCTTTTTTTTTTTTTCTGTGTGTGTGTGTGGAGAGAGTAATAGAGCTCCTCCAGCAGCCACAATGGCACATTCGTTCAAAATCTATTCCCTGGTAATACTTTTAGATATTTTAGGGTAACTTCAGACCTCAGTTGCCTTCGTTGCCCGCCGGCTGTGTTTTGTTGCCAGTTTAATTTACATGTCATGCATCTGGTACACATTCTGACAAGTATAAAAATTGCACGGTTCTGTCAAACCTCAGGCTTCCTGCAGTGGAAAGCTTTTTTTTTTCTGCGAGGAGCTCTTCTAATTTCTCTTCCTGATCCCATCCCTCCAGTTTTTGGATCACTGCACACATGCAGCGGTGCATTACAACCAGTGCCCACTCACAAGCCCCTGCTGTCTGTTTCTTCCTCTTTTTTTTTCCACATCTGATTTCTGGAATAATCCAACAAATGTCCCAGTAACATTTTGCCATTGCACCATCATGCTTTGATTCCCTCCTTTACCTTCCACACCGATGACAAATGCCAAATCCTAAGGACTGCTGGCTGTTTTCAGACATCCGCTCACAAGGATTTTACCATTTCTACACTACAATCTGCAGGGAGATTTGCATATATTGTGATGCTCTGTGGCTATGAAGTGTAGTTTTCTGTTGCTTGAGTGGGTTCGGCTTAGTGAGTGTTACAGCGAGTCGAGCATGTCCAAACTATTCATTAAGGGCCAGCGTGGCTGCAGGTTTTGGTTTCAACCAATGAAGAGGACACTTGGTTCGGCTAATCAACTCTTTAATACATGGGTTTCAAACTCGCGGCCCGCAGGCCAATTGTGGCCCTTGTGATGATATCTTGTGGCCCCCACCTTGATATGAAAGTTTAATGTGAGTTTTATATGAATGGTACTTTACCGTGTTGTGTTTGGAAGGTCCCTTAAATTACTTTTTTTGGTAATTTTGTGTCTTTTTTGGTAATTCTGTGTCTTTTTTGGTGTCTTTTTTTTTTTATTTTGTATCTTTTATAGTCATTTTGTGTCTTTTTTTGGTCATTTTGTGTCTTTTTTGCATCATTTTGTGTCTTTTTTAAAATAATTTTGTGTCTTTTTTGGTAATTCTGTGTATTTTTTGGTCATTTTGTGTCTTTTTTTGGTCATTTTGTGTCTTTGAGTTGTATTTTTGTGTCTCTTTTTGGTCATTTTGTGTCTTTATTGTAATTTTGTGTCTCTTTTTGGTCCTTTATGGTCTTTTTTTAAGTAATTTTTGTATCTTTTTTTAGTAATTTTGTGTCTTTTTTAAATAATTTTGTGTATTGTTTTGGTCATTTTGTGTCTTTTTTGCATCATTTTGTGTCTTTTTTAAAATAATCTTGTGTCTTTTTTGGTAATTTTGTGTCTTTTTTGGTAATTCTGTGTCTTTTTGTGTCTTTTTTTGTAATTTTGTATCTTTTTTTGTCATTTTGTGTCTTTTTTTGGTCATTTTGTGTCTTTTTTGCATCATTTTGTGTCTTTTTTTAAATAATTTTGTGTCTTTTTTGGTAATTCTGTGTATTTTTTCGTCATTTTGTGTCTTTTTTTGGTCATTTTGTGTCTTTTAGTTGTATTTTTGTGTCTCTTTTTGCTCATTTTGTGTTTTTTTAGTAATTTTGTGTCCTTTTTAAATAATTATGTCTATTGTTTTGGTCATTTCGTGTTTTTTTGCGTCATTTGTGTATTTTTTGGTAATTCTGTGTATTTTTTGGTCATTTTGTGTATTTTTTTGTGATTAAGAGTTATTTCTTATTTTAAGCGTTCAACATGCTTATTTCTAGATTTTTCATTCATTTATCATTAACCATAACCGCTTATTTAAGAAATCTCATCAAGTGAAATTATCTGTCCATGCAGCAAGATAATTTCCCTCAGATTTAGTGTTTTTATCTTGTTTTTAGACACACCTTTGTTTGCAGCTAAATGTCAGTATAGCATTGTTAGCATGTTAGCATACGGACAATATCATTTAGCTCAAAGCGCTGCTGTGCCTCAGTACATGAACACATGTTTAAATATTATTAGAAATGGATGCATGCATGGATTCCTGTTTGCAAGGTTAGAATTTGTCTAGTTAAACACCAATGAGAATTACTGCTTTTCAAAGATGGCAGCAGTAAATTAGCCAGGGTCAGCAACTCAATAGGCTGTAATGTCAGAATGAGAGACTGGCTGCAGAATGTATCATGACAGTGTTTTGATGTAAGCTGAACTCATCACCGTGCTCTGAACATCGGCGGAGGATCTCTCGTCTCTCGCTCGTTGGCCACGGGAACGAGGTCATGAACCGCGGAGCAGCAGTCACGTCCCTATCAGGGATCATCCGGTGATAACCGTAATACTAATCAACCAGTAATCACCTTAAGAGCCCGTCGGGCCCTTTGACGGAGCCACCGTTCTCATCAATGTGACCACACAGCTGACAGAAGTCTCCTCCTGTTACAGAGCCTCATTTAAAGTCCCTCCGGCAGGAATATGCTGACTGAGATATCCATCCTGCAGCTATTGTTCCTCCTCTAATCTCCTCACACAGAACATTTTCAATTGGAGCTTTTCACTACACGCGACTGCCAGGACCTCCAGGTCTGATGTGGAGTTTCTCAAAGAAAAGGCAGATTCTGATATATGTAGATTAGGGCTGCAAGTGGCTCTTTTTTCTCCTTCTTACTATTGTCCCAGAGCCCAAGGTGAAGACTTCAGATTGTTTGTTTTGTCAGAAATAACTGTCAAAAAGACAAAGATATTCCCCGAATAATGATGTAAAACAACACAGCAAATTCAGAAGGGTTGAATTCTTGGTGTTAATTAGAGTTAATTATACTCTGGATAGAGTTCATCCATTATAATTAACTCTCAGTCGATAAAAAGTTGTTGTCAAAACCGAGTGTAACAAGGAAGTGTCACTAAATCAAACCTGTAAGTGTAAATGTTTAAATATTAACTCTGAACTTCTTACTCTAAACTCAAGTAAAGTACATGACTAAACTAAACTAAAGTACATGAAGTATCTGATAATATTGTTTTTTAATATTAATTTTACTCTTCGGGCACCCGGTCGTTTTGCAGTGGTGAGCCACGGTAACTTTACTCGTCACGCTAGCTTAATGAGCTAGCGCTTAGCATGCATGCTAGTCTCACTGTAACATAAAAAGTGAGTAACGGCAGTAAACGGTACGTTTGGCTTGACGTTTTGGCTGTGTGAGACGAGTAATGCACTTTGTAACCGCAGATATAAAACATGATAAGATGATGCTATGATTCGGAGTTGCTAGCTAGCGGGCTAAAGTGGTGCTAACGCTAGCAAGCCCTTCGTCCAAAGTAATTTCTACATTTTTTTTTGTTGTGAAAATAACACAGCTCTTAGTGAAGTATAATATATTTTTTTTGTTAGTAACAAACACACACTGAAATTGTGAAATTGCGGTTTTGGACAGACTGCTCATGTTACCGTGCCAACAGCACCATGTCTTTATACTGGGTCACACCGAAATATTATTATTATTTTGAGAGGGAGTTATATTTCTAAGTGTCATATGTTTTATCTTGGGAAAAACTTCAATGTCGGTTCCCTCAATTATGAAAATAACTAACATTATTATTATCTAATTAATATTAGAGTTAAAATTTCTCAAAAAGAGTCAAATGTACACTGACGGTGTAAAGGTACCAATTGTTGTATTTTTCTCTTGCTCATCTGCTAGATTAACCCATAAGAACCCAGACCCATTAATCCTTAAAGCAAAATTATGGGGGATATACCACAGACCAAGTGAACCACATAGAACACATTTATGATGTTTTATTTAAAAAAAAAAAAAAATCTACCCCTAAATGTCAAAGATCTGTGATATGACATATATGTTAGATTGGGCGTTTATGGAAGTTATGTTTATGATATTTCTTATTTTAAAATAAATAAACTAGACACCTTTTCTGCTCACAGAAACACAAATTTGCCTTTTTCATGGATCTCCACAACATATATCGAAATTGTGACAGGATATGATAGGATTATTTTTTGTTTATATTTGGTCAAATGTACTTAGCTTAGAATTAGAATTGTTAAATGGGTTTAAACTTAGCCAAGTAACAAAA
The DNA here is from genome assembly GCF_030273125.1 of Centropristis striata. Classification (NCBI taxonomy): domain Eukaryota; kingdom Metazoa; phylum Chordata; class Actinopteri; order Perciformes; family Serranidae; genus Centropristis; species Centropristis striata. The sequence continues at coordinate 4,478,241 of NC_081524.1, read as the reverse complement.
AAAGCTTTTTGAAATTAGCTACTTTTCCACATTTCTGTTTCCAGTCACACACATATTTTGGAGAAGTCACTTCCTGTCACAGTCACACAGTGACACAGTCTTGCTTAGGGATTTAATGAGTTAAGGTGAAGCATAAAGCTGAATATGGGAGATTCTAGAAGATTTAAAGTGTTTGTTACATGCGTGTCACCGTGGGTTCTTATGGGTTAATCAACTAATTTCAGCACCAATAAAGAAGTCCTAAAGCTCACTCTTAACCAAAGCTCTTCTCAGTATAAATGTCCAACATTTCAAAATAAAAGCTGTCTCCAGTGTTGCAGTGCCAAGTCACATGAGGTAGTTTGATGAACAGACCGATACGTCAAGCACCAGTGACTCATTTGTCCCAGAAGACGATACAACATTATGGTAACTGCTCATTTGGCAGTGTCAGCTCAATTGTACTGCTATGCATTCTGCTGTTATTCTTTGTAAACATGTTATCTCTTTATTCCAGAGCTGCCGCTATGTCGTGGAAGTAAACACTTATTAAAATGGTCATGAGCAAAATGCACTGCGAGTCTTTGTCAAAGTGTATTTACTCCTCATTTGTGGGAGATATTAAACTACATTTTTAATATCAAAAGTTTTAAATACTTTTATTCTGGCGGGTTCTGTGAATATTAAACTTGGTAATGAGGGGAAAAAAGCACGCCTGTTTCAGTTCAGTTTTAAAGTAACGCGTGTGAGTGATTGGTGATTGTGCACTGCACCACTGCACTATGTTCAGCTGTGGCGTTGTTCATTAAAATTTCTTGAGAAACAATTAAAATTTTGGAAAATATTGGAGATGGCAAAAGGGATTTAGGGTTTCTTTTCCTCTCGTATTAAGAGACATTGTGTGAACCCAAAGATGCATTCAATGGACATTGCTGGTTCTAGTTAATTAGGGGTTTATAGACTATATTTTTCTTTGCAGCTCAGGGGAATAATTCTTAACCCTTTGATGCACAACATGGGTCAAAAATGACCTGCATTCATTTCCCATGTTATTCAATGCTGCTGTGTGTTTCAGTGCTCTATCTTTTGATATCAACTTATTTTATGATTGAATATTCCAAGTATTCTTTAAATAACTTGTTTTTGATGAGAACTGATCATTATTTCCATTTTGCCTCTCTTACTTTATGAAGAAAAAAAGTTTTTGTATTATTACATAGCTAACTACTTGGCTAAGTAGCTTGCTATTATATTATTAATATTTAGCTTAGCAAGCTACTTAGCTAAATACTTAGCCAAGAAGTTAGCTAAGTAGTAAGCTTAGCAAGCTACTTAGCTAACTACTTAGCCAAGAAGTTAGCTAAGTATATAGCTTAGCAAGCGACTTAGCTAAATACTTAGCCAAGAAGTTAGCTAAGTAGTTAGACCTAATGTTGTGCATTAGAAGAGTAGTGACACAAAAAGGGATTTTATTAAAAATGAATAAAGGAAAACATTAAAACAAGGTTGTATGATGATCAAAAACAAGCTACTTAGCTAACTTCTTAGCCAAGAAGTTAGCTAACTATATAGCTTAGCAAGCTTCTTAGCTTAATACTTAGCCAAGAAGTTAGCTAAGTATATAGCTTAGCAAGCTTCTTAGCTTAATACTTAGCCAAGAAGTTAGCTAAGTATATAGCTTAGCAAGCTACTTAGCTAAATACTTAGCCAAGAAGTTAGCTAAGTAGTTAGCTCAACAAGCTACGTAGCTAAAAAAACAAATATGGGTCATTTTTGACCCATGTGAGTGACACAAAAAGGGATTGTGTTAAAAAATGAATAAAGGAAAACATAAATACAAGGATGTATGATGATCACAAACAAACTAATTGAGGAAAACCTGGATTACTGAATGATGAAAATAATTTGTGGCAAAGATAAATAACATAAAATCTCATACATATCAGGTCACTTTAGACCCACGTTGTTGTGCATCAAAGGGTTAAAGCAGTTTGAAGTCAAACTGCAAATATGGCCCATAGAGCAAGTTATAAGAGTTTATTTTGTGTCAACTGCAGCCTGTGGTGCTGTCTGTTTCTGAGCTCTTTTTAAAATTACTCCTCCTTACCTCCTTCTAAGGCCAATTTTTCCACCATTAAGCTGACAGATTTACTCTTGTGATTTAATTCAATCAATTGGAAAGGGCAATGAGATATATTCCAGCCCGGGACAAAGGTCTGCATCATTCGTCTGCACTCAGGCCAACCAAAACAATTATACAAATGACCTTTGAACACATTACCTTATTTTCTTCATTAGGTTAAGTGGTTCCTCTGAGCTACATTTGCCTCTGACTTGGCTACTTTTTGCAATGAGCTTTATTTAAAGAAAATGCAGAGAAAAACAGGGTCAAAAGTCATCTGGCGCTATAAATCAGCTGCTGCTGCATCCTCCCCCCAAATTGCTTCACGTTGGTATATATTCTCATTGAAATCTTACCTCGATGTCAGCAGGAGCTTTTAGTCACCTTTTTATTGTCCAGCTCTACAGATGGAAGGAGAGAGTTAGTAATTGTGTCTTTTTTTTTGTCATTTTGTGTCTTTTTTGGTAATTTTTTCTCTTTTTTGGTAATTTTGTGTCTTTTTTTAGTAATTTACTTTTTTTCCTGCCCTTTTTTTGTCTTTTTTTCGTAATTGTGTGTCTTTTTTGGTAATTTTATGTCTTTTTTTGTAATTGTGTGTCTTTTTTGGTAATTTTATGTCTTTTTTTGGTAATTTTGTCTCTTTTTTTAGTAATTTACTTTTTTTTCCTGCCCTTTTTGTGTCTTTTTTTTATTTGTATGTCTTTTTTGGTCATTTTGTGTCTTTTTTTGTAATTTTGTGTCTTTTTTGGTAATTTTGTCTCTTTTTTTGGTAATTTTGTCTCTTTTTTTAGTAATTTACTTTTTTTTCCTGCCCTTTTTGTGTCTTTTTTTTATTTGTATGTCTTTTTTTGGTCATTTTGTGTCTTTTTTTGTAATTTTGTGTCATTTTTTAGTAATTTAAGTTTTTTTCCTGCCCTTTTTGTGTCTTTTTTTCCCGTAATTTTGTGTGGTTTTTTTTTGGTAATTTTGTGGGTTTTTTTGGTAATTTTGTGTCTTTTTTTAGTAATTTTATGTCTTTTTTGGTAATTTTGTGTCTTTTTTTGGTAATTTTGTGTCTTTTTTGTCATTTTGTGTCTTTTTTGGTCATTTTGTGTCTTTTTTGGTCATTTTGTGTCTTTTTTTTTTTTGTAATTTTGTGTCTTTTTTGGTCATTTTTCGGTCATTTTTTCCTTTGAGCTACATTTGCCTCTGACTTGGCTACTTTTTGCAATGAGCTTTATTTAAAGAAAATGCAGAGAAAAACAGGGTCAAAAGTCATCTGGCGCTATAAATCAGCTGCTGCTGCATCCTCCCCCCCAAATTGCTTCACGTTGGTATATATTCTCATTGAAATCTTACCTCGATGTCAGCAGGAGCTTTTAGTCACCTTTTTATTGTCCAGCTCTACAGATGGAAGGAGAGAGTTAGTAATTGTGTGTCTTTTTTAAGTAATTTAGTTTTTTTTCCTGCCCTTTTTGTGTCTTTTTTTTTAGAAATTTTGTGTCTTTTTTTAGTCATTATTTTTCCTGCCCTTTTTGTGTCTTTTTTTGTTGTTGTAATTTTGTGTCTTTTTTTTTAGTCATTTTGTGTCTTTTTTTAGTGATTTAGTTTTTTTTCCTGCCCTTCTTGTGTCTTTTTTTAGTAATTTTGTGTCTTTTTTCAGTAATTTTGTGTCTTTTTTGGTCATTTTGTTTCTTTTTTTTTTTGTAATTTTGTGTCTTTTTTTGGTAATTTTGTGTCTTTTTTGGTCATTTTGTGTCTTTTTTTTAGTAATTTATTTTTTGTTCCTGGCCATTTTGTGTCTCTTTTTTTCTGTAATTTTGTGTCTTTTTTGTAATTTTGTGACTTTCTTTAGTGATTTTGTGTCTATTTTGGTAATTTTGTGTCTTTTTTTAGTAATTTAGTTTTTTTTCCTGCCCTTCTTGTGTCTTTTTTTTTTTTGGTAATTTTGTGTCTTTTTTTGGTCATTTTGTATCTTTTTTGTCATTTTGTGTCTTTTTTTTGGTCATTTGTGTCTTTTTTTTTTAGTAATTTTGTGTCTTTTTTGGTCATTTTGTGGTCATTTTTTCCTTTGAGCTACATTTGCCTCTGACTTGGCTACTTTTTGCAATGAGCTTTATTTAAAGAAAATGCAGAGAAAAACAGGGTCAAAAGTCATCTGGCGCTATAAATCAGCCGCTGCTGCATCCTCCCCCCCAAATTGCTTCACGTTGGTATATATTCTCATTGAAATCTTCCCTCGATGTCAGCAGGAGCTTTTAGTCACCTTTTTATTGTCCAGCTCTACAGATGGAAGGAGAGAGTTAGTAATTAGGTGTCTTTTTTAAGTAATTTAGTTTTTTTTCCTGCCCTTTTTGTGTCTTTTTTTTTTATAGTAATTTTGTGTCTTTTTTAAGTAATTTAGTTTTTTTTCCTGCCCTTTTTGTGTCTTTTTTTTTTTAGTAATTTTGTGTCTTTTTTTAGTAATTTTTTTCCTGCCCATTTTGTGTCTTTTTTTTTTTTTTTTTTGTAATTTTTTGTCTTTTTTGGTAATTTTGTGTCTTTTTTTAGTAATTTAGTTTTTTTTCCTGCCCTTTTTGTGTCTTTTTTTTAGTAATTTTGTGTCTTTTTTGTGTCTTTTTTTGTAATTTTTTTCCTACCCTTTTTTTTTTTGTAATTTTGTGTATTTTTTGGTAATTTTGTGTCTTTTTTTGGTCATTTTGTGTCTTATTTTGGTAATTTTGTGTCTTTTTTTGGTCATTTTGTGTCTTATTTTGGTAATTTTGTGTCTTTTTTTGGTCATTTTGTGTCTTTTTAAAGTAATTTTTTTTTCCTGCCCTTTTTGTGTCTCTTTTTTGGTAATTTTGTGTAATTTTGTGTCTTTTTTGGTCACTTTATGTCTTTTTTTAGTAATTTTGTGTCTTTTTTGGTCATTTTGCGGTCATTTTTTCCTTTGAGCTACATTTGCCTCTGACTTGGCTACTTTTTGCAATGAGCTTTATTTCAAGAAAATGCAGAGAAAAACGCTATAAATCAGCCGCTGCTGCATCCTCCCCCCCAAATTGCTTCACGTTGGTATATATTCTCATTGAAATCTTACCTCGATGTCAGCAGGAGCTTTTAGTCACCTTTTTATTGTCCAGCTCTACAGATGGAAGAAGAGAGTGCAGCATTTTGGGGGAAAGTGGTTAGTAGTGAATATAGACTGTCAGTGGTGGAGAGCAAGAGGGAACGAAATGAGAGAAAACAGGTACATCTCCCCCAGGTCTATAATCCTGAGATTACTGTTTGCTCTGGGCCTGTCTGACTGCACTCCGGGCCGCCGCTGCTTCACTTCTAATCTCCTCGGTCCCAGCTGTCCAAGAATTGATTTGAAGATTCTCTGAATCAATTACTCTCCCGTCCAAGGTCTCATTGCCTGAGAGATATACTCACACATGCACATGCGTACCTGCAAAACAAATGCAATGCATAGAAAAAACGTGCACACACACAATCCATTCATCCTTCCGAAGTAAACACTGTCATTTTGTGTCTTTTTTTTTTTTTTAAATTATGTTTTTTCAGTCAGTTTGTGTCTTTGTTGGTCATTTTGTGTTTTTTTTTTTTTGTAATTTTGTGTCTTTTTTGGACCATTTTGTATCTTTTTTTGGTAATTTTGTGTCTTTTTCTTGGTAATTTTGTCTCTTTTTTGGTAATTATGTGCATTTTTGGTCATGTTGTATCTTTTTGTCATTTTGTGTCTTTTTTAAAAATAATTTAGTGTTTTTTCCAGTCATTTTGTGTCTTTTTTTTGTAATTTTGTGTCTTTTTTGGTAATTTTGTGTCTTTTTTTTTTTTTTTTTTTTGTGCCTTTTTAAAAAAAAATAAGTTTGTGTCTTTTTTGGCAATTCTGTGTATTTTTGGTCATTTTGTATCTTTTTTGTCATTTAGTTTAAAAAAAAAAGAATTTAGTGGGTTTTTTTGGTCATTTTGTGTCCTTTTTGTAATTTTTTTGTCATTTTGTGCCTTTTTCTAATTTTTTTGGTAATTTTGTGTCTTTTTTAAAATAAGTTTGTGTCTTTTTTAAATAATTTTGCGTCTTTTTTGGGTCATTTAGTGTCTTTTTTGTCATTTTGTGTCTCTTTTAAAATAATTAAGTGTTTTTTCAGTCATTTTGTGTCTTTTGTAAACTCATTCTCATAGGTTAATTGCACAACCTATGACACGGTGGTCTTGAACGAGACCTTGTAGCTCTCTGTGGTCCATTATACAGTCGGTCAGGTGGCCATTAAGTGGCCTCAAATTAGTTTTGATCTTTTCGTTAGTCCACCTAAACCACTAATGTGATTGTCTCTTTCCACCTTCATTTTTCATTGAGAGAATATCCTCTAATACTGTCTGCTTAGTAGAGTACCACTTTATCGTCTAGTTATTATTCCAAGTACAGGCACTGCCAGCTTCCATCATGCACCATGCAGCATGTACTATCTAAAACTTGGATTTTCAAGTGGTTATAATGATAATATTAGTGGGTGTTCGAACAAAATGTTTTGTTTTTAGTATACCTTTAAAAAGAAAAGACAGACAATTTTTAAATAGGGTTTTTTTTGGTAATATTGTGTCTTTTTTAAAATAAGTTTGTGCCTTTTTTGCTAATTCTGTGTAGATTTTTGGTCATTTTGTATCTTTTTTTTTTTTTTATCATTTTGAGTCTTTTTTTAAGCATTTTGTGTGTCTTTTTTTTGGTCATTGTGTGTCTTTTTTAAGTAATTTAGTTTTATTCTGCCCTTTTTGTGTCTTTTTTTAGTAATTTTGTGTCTTTTTTTGGTCATTTTGTGTCTTTCTTTGGTCATTTTGTGTCTATTTTGGTAATTTTTTGTCTTTTTAAAATACATTTATGTCTTTTTTGGGTCATTTTGTGGCTTTTAAAAAAATAATTTAGTGTTTTTTCAGTCATTTTGTGTCTTTTTTTGTCATTTTGGGTCTTTTTAGGTCATTTTGGGTCGTTTTTCAGTATTTTTGTGTCTTTTTTTGGTCATTTTGGGTCTTTTTTTTAAATAGGTTTGTGTTTTTTTTGGGTCATTTTGGGTCTTTTTGGGGTCATTTCCTGTCTTTTTAAAATAATTTAGTGTTTTCTCAGTCATTTTGTGTCTTTTTCCATCATGCACCATGCAGCACACGCTATCTAAAACTTTATCTTTTGACTTTGGATTTTCAAGTGGTTGTAATGACAATATTAGTGGATGAACAGCGAAATTCTAACCAAATGTTGTGTTTTTAGTATAAACCTTCCGTAATTCATTCATTGTGTGTACAATCCCCCATCATCAGTCAGGTTTCCAACCACACACTTGCATTCCTAAACATATGAATAATGCATGTGAGCAGGGAATAGGGAGGTTTCTGTGTAAGGGAGAAGCTGGAGCATGAATGTCTACCAAGTGCCTTCAATTGAGCTTATTATTTATTCATTTATTTTTTATTGAGTCATGGAAAGCCACAGACAAGCCCACAATTGTGTTATTATTAAGGCAATGGGGGACAGAAATTGACTCCTTGGTGCAGGGGAACTTTAAAGATGAACTGGCCTTCCCCCTCAGCAGTAATTATTATCTCGCCGTACAACCATGCAGGAAAAAAGAGAGGGAGATTCCAAGGAAGCTGGGGCTGGCGTGGTGTTTGTAGTCGCTTAAAAATGCAGTTTGCAGCTGCAAAAATAATTGCAGTTTATTGCCAATTAAACTAATGAGTTCTAAAATAGCCTCGAGTGTGTTGTTTGACAAAGCTGCGTAAAACCGCACCACGAGGAAGAACAGTAATGCAAGAGAATTAGCAGGAAGAACGGTTGATGAATTACATGGGTCTAAGTTTTTATGTTCTATATCTTTGCAATAAATTAATTTCATCATTCAGTATTGCAGGTTTTCCTCAAATAACTTGTTTTTGATCATCATGCATCCTAATTTTTCTTTTTCATTTCTTACTTTTTGAATAAAAACCCTTTTTTATCACTATGCTTCTAATGCAGAAGGTCATTTTTGACCCATGTTGTGCATTAGAAGGTGTTTATATGTTGTCACCAATGGAAATTATTATTTGGTTGCTCTAATAAGTCTCAAATGTTAAAATATGTGATTTTCCAATGTAATCTGGTGGTTCTAACAACTCTTTTACAGTTAAACCTACAAAATAAGACAAACATAGTTACACATATACTCACATTGTTAATTTAGTGAATCACTTTTTGTATCACTACGCTTCTAATGCACAAGGTCATTTTTAACCCATGTGTGTAAACTTGATGTAATGATACAAAAAATATTTTTCTTCAGAAAGTATGAAAGGAAAAATGGATATAATGATCTGTTGTAATAAAAAAATAATATATTCAAACACACAGCAGCATGAAATAACATGGGGAATGAATGAGGGTCATTTTTGACCCATGTTGTGCATTAGAAGGTGTTTATATGTTGTCCATCAAGGGGTTAAATGACAGGAAAAAAACTAAATTACTTTAAAAAGACACAAAATGACCATAAAAATATAAAAAAAATCCAAAAAAATAGACACAAAATGACCAAAAAAAGACACAAAATGACTGAAAAAACACTAAATTACTTTAAAAATAATAAAAATAATAAAAAAGACACAAATTATTTAAAAGACACAAAATTACTAATATATATATATATATATATATATATTTAAAAGAGACACAAAATGACCAAAAAAGACACACAGTTATTAAAAAAAGACACAAAATTACTAAAAAAAAGACACAAAATAATTTAAAAAAGACACAAAATTATTAAAAAAGACACACAATTATTAAAAAAGACAGCCAGCATGAAATAACATGGGGAATGAATGCTGTCATTTTTGACCCATGTTGTGCATTAGATGGTGTTTATATTTTGAGCTTCAAAGGGTTAAGGAAACTGAAGGTCAGACTAAAAGAAAGCGCCTCGTCTGCATATTCCTGCTCCGTCAGGCCGGTCTGGACTGAAGTCTCCAGCCCAGAAAGAGACATGCTGCTCTCTGACAGATGTCTTCCCTGGGCCTGGCCTCCAGCTTCTCCCTAAGCGGGGCGTCATTAATAATACAGAGAGCTTTAGCTCCAACCTGTCTGACAGATGTGCATAGATTTAGCCCCAGGTTCCCCTCTGTGCGTCAACAGTCGGCTGGTATTTTTAGGGGTAGGTTGTACTACAGTAGTACATAATGTTTTTAGGTGGAGGTGACTCAGTCTAAACAACAGAGCTAACTAATCTGTCACTTCCCCTCTCACTGAGATAAGGACTCAGACAGCAGCTGGAGGGCAGAACCAGACCTGCCAGCCTTAAAGACGTCAGCTTCTGTGGATGGAAATGTCCAAAACGGTCGGTTTGGTCCACCACTTTGTTCAGTGGATTGCTGTGAAACTCCCCCTACTTAATTTCCTCTGGTAATGTTGATGTTTGTGTTTTAAATGAAGTGTAATTAGCAAATAAAGCTTGTTAAAATGGTGAAGGTGGTTGTAAAAAAAAAATACACCTGCTTAATACCATAGACTGTATAAATAAAGGCATCGAGTTCAGAGTTACACTCGTCGCCATCTTGTTTCCGATACAGGAAGCAGACCATATTTGGACTGTGGAGGAGCGAGAGGGATCTGATCATTGACTACAGCCTCTCTACACCTCAACGGACATTGAAAGAAAAAAAGAATCGAAGTAAGGCAGAAATAATATTTCGGGTGGGCCAGTACAAAAGCGGATGGACCATCTTTTCCCAGAAAAAGGACTTGTAAAAATTAGAACTATAAAAATGACAAATATTGACAAACTGGAAAAACAGTGACTATTTTACTTTGCAACATTATGCATGACAAAGGAAATGACAGCAAAACAGATAATTTCTTTTACTTCGATTTTTTTTCTTTTCTTTCAATGTCCCTTAAGGGGCGCTGTAGTTTTGGCTGGCAAAAAACAAAAACTAAATTTTTGTTACTGACCTCAGAAAACTGAGCAGTGACTCCTTGGAGTGTCTGTTAGTCCAACCAAACGCTGAACAAGACATTTAATGAACAAAACGTTCAAATAAACTGTCATTAAGTGGAAATACAGTGAAAGGGTCAAAGTTATGAGACCAAACCGCTAAACGTCCTCTTTTCTAACGTTTTATATAACTTTATTGACACGTTGCCATGGATACGCATTGTTCTGCTTCTCTCCTGATGACGGCCCGCCTTGTTAGTGACCTGTCAATCAAAGGTAGCCCCGCCCCAAATCATACGATTCTTTATCTTCTATTTTCTTCTAAATGGGGCCATTATTTACACTATTAACATCAGATTGTCTTGAAGAAGATTTTTTTACTAGTGATTGAGACCATAGTGTTGTCCTAAAAAAATACTGAGGTAATAAATCAAGTGAGAAGTTTTCTCATTTTGTACTGAAATGAATGGACAGAAATGCTTCTGCAGACGCTGTCAGCGCCCCCGGCTGGAATTTTCGGTAGAATTCAGTTTAAGGCACTTCCTGGTTTGCCTCCCTGCTCAGACCAGGAGGTTGCCGCCTGGTTAATACGAGCGTGTTAGCATTTTTATTGTGAGTGTGCTGACTTTCATCTCAAAGCACCACTGTGTCGAAGTACAGACAGAGAACTGACTGTGTGGAAAATAATATTCTCTGCACTACATTCTCAACACGATTACTATTGCGCAACATACTTTTGAGTAAATAAACTGTTGTATGTTTATTTTCTGACGCACTGAACTGTAATTAACACGTCACTAGAGTCTTTGCTGGCTGCAGGACTCGGCTGTTGTGAGTCAGTTTACAGAGCTGCCTTGTTTTTCTTTTAAATACTTTATTTCAAACTGTCAACAAATGCACACAGAATCGCAAGAAAACATCAGAATCAGATGGAGCAGTGAGAGATTAAATGAAAACCACTGTGAGACATAAAAATAAATAAATCTAATGTAAAATAAAGAAATGATGCCTCGGTAGCTGTCAACCAATGTATGTTATGAACGTCATCATCGCTGACTCACAGCACTACGGGATATTAATGCAGACGCACCAACAGAAATGTGCTTCAGTTGTAAAAATGTTTCAGTTATACAGTCATGGAAAAAATTATTAGACCTTTGATTTCTTTAACCCATAAGAACCCACAGTGACACGGGTGTAACAAACACTTTAAATCTTCTAGAATCTCCCATATTCTGCTTTACGCTTCACATTAACTCATTAAATCCCTAAGGTGTGGTGTGGTGGTCATGTGGCTTCTCCAAAATGTGGCTGTGACTGGAAACAGAAATGTGAAAAAGTAGCTAATTTCAAAAGCTTATTTTTTTATTACGAGGCTAAGTTTAAACCCATTTAACAAATCTAATCCCTTAATAGGGAACTGAACAAATTAAAGTCACAATTTTGATATATGTTATGGATATGCAAACAAAAAGGCAAATGGTTATTTGTTTTTATTTATTATTGATTGATTTATTCTAATTTTGTGTCTTTTTTTAATAATTTTGTGTCTTTTTTTAGTAATTCTGTGTCTTTTTGGGTAATTTTGTCTTTTTTTTGATAATTTTGTGTATTTTCTAAGTAATTTCGTGTTTTTTCAGTCATGTTGTGTCTTTTTTTGTAATTTTGTGTCTTTTTTTTAGTAATTCTGTCTTTTTTTGGCCATTTTGATACTGCCTCCAGCAGCCCCCAGGTAATTTGAGTTTGAGACCCCTGCTTTAAGGATTACTGGGTCTGGGTTCTTATGGGTTAATGTTCTTGTTCATTTTAATTCCTGGTACAACTAAAGGTACATTGGTTTGGACAAATATAATGAATGAACAACAAAAATATTTCGTAATTTAATGTAAGAGCTGATATCTAGACATTTAACATGGTTTTCTTGATGATAACCAAAATCTTTATCAAGAAAACCATGGAAAATGTCTAGATATCAGCTCTTTAATTAAACTCTTATGAACTATTTCTGTTGTTTTAATTATATTTGTCCAAACAAATGTACATTTAGTTGCACCAGGCATTAAAATGAACAAGAAATTGAAGAAAACAATGGTCTAATATTTTTTTCCATGACTGTATATGACATTCTAAAATTGTTTACATAATTGTTTTATCATTTTTTGAGTTGCTACATTCTGACAATTATACTTATTAAGCTGTTTTATCTTCATTGTAAGGCTGAAAATAAGGCTTGTGGCTCCATTACGCTTTTTTCCTCTTTTTTTGGCCAACAGTGGCTCTTTTGTTAGCAAAGGTTGCCGACCCCTGAGATATACCAAAACATGGGTCTCAAACTCACGGCCCGCGGGCCAATTGCGGCCCTCGTGACGATATTTTGTGGCCCCCACCTTGATATGAAAGTTTAATGTGAGTTTTAATTACTTTTTTTGGTAATTTTGTGTCTTTTCTGGTAATTTTGTGTCTTTTTTTTTTAGATTTTGTGTCTTTTTTAATCGTAATTTAGTGTCTTTTTTTGGTAATTTTTTTGTCTTTTTGTAATAATTTTGTGTCTTTTTTGGTAATTCTGTCTTTTTTTGGTCATTTTGTGTCTTTTTCATTGTAATTTTGTGTCTTTTTCGGGGCATTTTGTGTCTTTTTTTGGTGATTTTTTTGTCTTTTTGTAATAATTTTGTGTCTTTTTTAATAATTTTGTGTCTTTTTTGGTAATTCTGTCTTTTTTTTGGTCATTTTGTGTCTTTTTTATTGTAATTTTGTGTCTTTTTCGGGGCATTTTGTGTCTTTTTTTTGTCATTTTCTGTCTTTTTGTAATAATTTTGTGTCTTTTTTTGGTCATTTTGTGCCTTTTTTGGTCATTTTGTATCTTTTTGTAATAATTTTGTGTCTTTTTTTAGTAATTTTGTGTCTTTTTTTGGTCATTTTGCTAGTTAATTTGAGTTTGAGACCCCTGTACTAAAAGATTCTCACATGCTGTTTTTGCATACTGAACAGCATGTTAATATGGAATTTCAGACGCGGCCTTGTCTTGTGGTTCCTACAGCGAGGTGATTTGTCCACTTTTCAACACTCTCAGGACGCTCTGGGTTTATGTGACAGCGATGCTGTAAGGTGTTGATACGGGTTGATGTATATGTAACACCAGCAAGTCACACACTAGCGAGATCTCCACCTAAAGCACTCTGATTGAATGCCAACAAAGAAAGAAATATCTTTGTTGTATTATACAGTACAAGCTGTATTATTTATAACAGACATACAGTATCATATTATGTATTTAACTCCCTGAGAGCGCTCAGCTTGGTAGATAAGAACTCAGGTATATATGATATATTTTGTATGATCCATGCTTTGAGTGTGAAGAAATAATATCTGAGAGATCTTGCACTAGAGTATATCAACACTGCTGTATCTTGGTGGAGAATGGATTCATACAAACAGCATCTACACCTGTTAACACTCACACACTGATCTGCCCTGCAAAGTCTAACTGCAAAACTGAGACAAACTGCTTTAAAGTAGGGCTGCACGATTATGGCCAAAATGATAATCACGATTATTTTGATCAATATTGTAATCACGATTATTCATCATGTTAGGGAAAACATCTGTATTTTTATTGCACTACTTTTAAACAAACAATAGGAACAGTTTTTAGTGTCTGGTGCTTGTTGTAAACAAACAGAGATCGCTAAGTGAACACCTCCTGCAGCAGCAGCACATACACACTGTACTGCTACAGAGCTAACTGTTAGCCTGTTAGCGCATACACACTGTACTGCTACAGAGCTAACTGTTAGCCTATTAGCACATACACACTGTACTGCTACAGAGCTAACTGTAAGCCTGTTAGCACATACAGACTGTACTGCTACAGAGCTAACTGTTAGCCTGTTAGCACAAACAGACTGTACTGCTTCCGAGCTAACTGTAAGCCTGTTAGCACATACAGACTGTACTGCTACAGAGCTAACTGTTAGCCTGTTAGCACATACACACTGTACTGCTACAGAGCTAACTGTTAGCCTATTAGCACATACACACTGTACTGCTACAGAGCTAACTGTTAGCCTATTAGCACATACACACTGTACTGCTACAGAGCTAACTGTTAGCCTGTTAGCACATACACACTGTACTGCTACAGAGCTAACTGTTAGCCTATTAGCACATACACACTGTACTGCTACAGAGCTAACTGTTAGCCTGTTAGCACATACACACTGTACTGCTACAGAGCTAACTGTTAGCCTGTTAGCACATACAGACTGTACTGCTACAGAGCTAACTGTTATCCTGTTAGCACATACACACTGTACTGCTACAGAGCTAACTGTTAGCCTGTTAGCACATACACACTGTACTGCTACAGAGCTAACTGTTATCCTGTTAGCACATACACACTGTACTGCTACAGAGCTAACTGTTAGCATATTAGCACATACACACTGTACTGCTACAGAGCTAACTGTTAGCATGTTAGCGCATACACACCGTACTGCTACCGAGCTAACTGTTAGCCTGTTAGCAATTTGCCGACTGGACGCTAAAGGGGTTAACATCCCCTCCGGCTCTGCAGCCGGGAGAGACTGCTGCAGGAGGACTGTGCCGCTTCGACTTGTTCTAACTCTTCTTAACGTTCGTTATCGTTAAAAAGCGCCGCCGGCCAGGGGAGGAAAACGGCCCTGCCCCCTGGTGGTTGGAGGACTACTGGTGTAGAAAGTGTTTGATTAGATATGCAGGAGAGACGCATTTTGAAATTGAAATATCGCCGACGATCAGGTTAATTTAATGGTGGCGGCCAAAATTGTGATCACGATTCAAATTTGATGAATTGTGCAGCCCAAGTTTAAAGTGTTTAACATTTTTCAATCTGGCAAACCAAAGGGGTTATAGGTAGGTAAGTGATATGACACTTATTTCTACATGTATTGATGATGTCATTTTTATGCTAAAAAATCATGACGATTTATTTGACCTTTGACCCCAAAAAATGTAGTTACTGCACTCTTTTTTTTGCTGTAAAAGGTTCTAATAGTGATGCACAAACAGAGTGGAGTAACTACAATGTGGTTGTCTTCTTTCAGCTTTTGTATTTTTATATTTTGTTTTCAGTAAATAAACATTTTCAAATTTAATTTGTTGTGTGTAGAAGTGTATTTAAAATTTTTCAACAACTTTATTCAAATATTTGTGTGTTTGTTTAGACTTAATATTATAAAGTAATGTTATATTTTAGTCTTAATATAATTTTATCTCACTTTTTTACTTCATCACTATCGAGATAATAATTTCCCTATCAAAAAAACATATACTTTCTATTATTCTTGTCTTCACAATTAAACACAAAGATGAAATCCAGGACTACACTGTATCAGACTGCATGCCTTCACCATCTCTCACTGACTCAGTTTGTCTCTCTAATTACTGCAGAGTTCAGTGTCAATGGCTGAAAATAATTACCAAAGCTTTGTGTACACATAATTAGCAAAAATGACACAAAATTATTTAAAAAAAGACAAAATTATTTTAAACAGACACAAAATGACCAAAAAGACACATAATGACAGAAAAAAAACCAAATTACTTAAAAAAAGAAGCAAAATGACCAAAAAAGACACAAAATTACTAAAAATGACACAAAATTATTTTAAAAAAAGACACAAAATTATTTTAAAAAGAGAGAAAATTATTAAAAAAAGACACAGAATTACCAAAAAAGACACAGCATTATTAAAGAAGACACAAAATGACAAAAAAGACACAAAATTATAAAAAAAAGACACAAAATGACAGAAAAAAACAGAATTACCAAATATGACACAAAATTATTATTTTTTTAAAAAGACACAAAATTACTAAAAAAAAAGACACAAATTACCCAAAAAAGACACAAAATTATTTTAAATATTAATTAAAGGGACTTTCCACACACAACACGGTAAAGTGACATTCATATAAAACTCTGTTAAACTTTTTTACTTCATCACTATCGAGATAATAATTTCCCTATCAAAAAAACATATACTTTCTATTATTCTTGTCTTCACAATTAAATTCACCATCTCTCACTGACTCAGTTTGTCTCTCTAATTACTGCAGAGTTCAGTGTCAATGGCTGAAAATAATTACCATAGCTTTGTGTAGCTATACTCTATCAACACGTTTAAACAGTGTTCCCATTAAACATTAAGAACCTCATAGAAGCCATTCTGCAATTCATATCAAATCGTGCTGTAGAGTAATATATTATTTATCAATGGCCAGTCAATAGTCAGTTCTTTTCCATTTCACTCCGTTACTCCAATACGAATGGTGATGGAGCCTCGGTATGTGTGATTTATTGTTTTAAATATTATCTCTAGTGGCTTTAAAGAGACAGTTCACCCTTGGATTGAAAATACATACATTTTCCTCTTAGCTGCAGTGCTATTTATCAGTCTTCATTGTTTTGGTGTGTGATGCCGAAAAGCTGGAGATATTGGCTGCAGAGATGTCTGCCTTCTCTCAAATATAATGGAACTTTATGACATTTGGCTTGTGGTGCTCAAAGCGCAACAAAAAGAAAAAAAACATTTGAAAAACCTCGGCAGCAATTTCTCTTTTCAGAAATCAAGACCCAGCCACTGAAGATAATCCACAGACCTTGTTGTGAACACACCAAAACAATCTAGATTGATAAAAAGCACTACAGATAAGAGGAAACATATTTATTAAGCTTGGGTGGTATCTGTTTTTCATACTGTCTGTTTATAGCAGGGGTCTCAAACTCAAATTACCTGGGGGCTGCTGGAGGCAGTATTAAAATGAGCAAAAAAAGACACAAAATGACCAAAAGAAAGACACAAAATGACCAAAAGACACATAATTACCAAAAATGACACAAAATTATTTTAAAAAAAGACACAAAATGACACAAAAAAGACACAAAATTACTAAAAAAAGACACGAAATTACTAAAAAGACACATAATGACAGAAAAGAAACTAAATTACTTAAAAAAAGAAACAAAATGACCAAAAGAGACACATTACTAAAAATGACACAAAATTCTTTTTAAAAAAAGACACAAAATGACACTAAAAAGACACAAAATTATATTAAAAAGACACAAAATTATTAAAAATGACACAGAATTACCAAAAAAGATACAACATTATTAAAAAAGACACAAAATTAATTTAAAAAAAGACACACAAGTACTAAAAAAAGACACAAAATTATAAAAAAGACACCAAATGACAGAAAAAAACAAACAAAATGACCAAAAAAGAGAATTACCAAATATGACACAAATTATTATTTTTTAAAAAGACACAAAATTACTAAAAAAAGACACAAATTACCCAAAAAAGACACAAAATTATTTTAAATATTAATTAAAGGGACCTTCCGCACACAACACGGTAAAGTGCCATTCATATTAAACTCACATTAAACTTTCATATCAAGGTGGGGGCCACAAAATATCATCACGAGGGCCACAACTGGCCCGCGGGCCGCGAGTTTGAGACCCATGGTTTATACACCTTCTGAATCCAGGCTTCTCATTTACCAAATTAAGACTAAAACCACTTTATTTAAGCTCAACACGAGCAACATAACACTCACCAAACACTTGTTAGTTAGTCTTCCTTTTGTTCCAGCAACCAGAAAATCTGGTTTGGTCAAAATAAATCCTTAACTCACCAAGTATGAAGTGTAAATATGCTGCCGTCACACACTGTTTACCCGCTGTCTCTCTCTGCCGGGCCCGGCTGCCAGCTGTCCGCTGAGTAGTGCTGCAGCAGCTTTCTCCAGCTTTACACATGCAGTCTATTAAATGAGAAAAATAAAATGGCAAAAATGGCCCCAAAACGGCTTTTTCTGTGTTGACAGACTCATCTTAACATCAGGACTGAACCAAAATACTCCTAAAATACTCCTAAACAGGGACAGAGGTGCTTCTTATTTTTTATTATGGTCAGGGTTGTATGGACAGCACACACTGGCCCTGCAAATATGTTTCATACTGCAAATATCTGATGGTTCATACTGCAAATATCTGATGTTTCATACTGCAAATATCTGATGGTTCATACTGCAAATATCTGATGGTTCATACTGCAAATATCTGATGGTTCATACTGCAAATATCTGATGTTTCATACTGCAAATATCTGATGGTTCATACTGCAAATATCTGATGGTTCATACTGCAAATATCTGATGTTTCAAACTGCAAATATCTGATGTTTCAAACTGCAAATATCTGATGTTTCATACTGCAAATATCTGATGTTTCATACTGCAAAAATCTGATGTTTTATACTGCAAATATCTGATGTTTCATACTGCAAATATCTGATGTTTCATACTGCAAATATCTGATGTTTTATACTGCAAATATCTGATGTTTCATACTGCAAATATCTGATGTTTCAAACTGAAAATATCTGATGTTTCATACTGCAAATATCTGATGTTTCATACTGCAAATATCTGATGTTTCAAACTGCAAATATCTGATGGTTTAAAATTTAGTGTTTTTCTGTGTCCTTTTTTGTGTCATTTTGTGTCTTTTCTTTAGTAATTTTGTGTCTTTTTTGGTAATTTTGTTTCTTTTTTTTTGGTCATTTTGTGTCTTTTTTAAGTAATTTTGTTTTTTGTGTCTTTTTTATCTGATGTTTCATACTGCAAATATCTGATGGTCTTTTTTGGTCATTTTGTTTATTTTTTAAAGTAATTTAGTGGTTTTTAAAAAAAAAAAAGTAATTTAGTGTCTTTTCAGTCATTTTGTGTCTTTTTTGTAATTTTGTGTATTTTTTGGTCATTTTGTGTCTTTTTCTAGTAATTTTGTGTCTTTTCTTAGTAATTTTGTGTCTTTTTTTGGTCATTGTGTGTCTTTTTTTAAGTAAATTATTTTTTTTACTGTCATTGTGTGTCTTTTTTTGGTCATTTTGATCCTGCCTCCAGCGATAATTTGAGTTTGAGACACCTGATCTAGGTTGAAAGGCTCTGACTCATCCTGTGGAGAGACTATTCTGAAGGAGCACAAACAGAGATGAATTAGCTGAAGACACTTTGCTTTACAGTAAGAGCTCTCTGTTTTTTCCTGCATCTCTATGCACAAAAACATCCATGGCGTTTCAGAATAGTCTCCCCTCATGTTTTCCTTTCCCCCCTCACAATGCTATGTGAGTAGAAATTCTATTAGGCTAAACATTCACCACATTTAATCTTTAATGAGACTGGTTCAAATTTTATCACATTTCCCTTTTTGGTAGCATCAGTCAGAATTGTTCACGCCTTGTGAAAATTCCAAAGCCGTGATGCGAGACGAGTCTTATCAGGGAAGACAGATGGGATTGTCGATAGTTGACAGACATGCTGATAACGGATTTTGGTTTTATCTCCAGTCACTTCATAGGGTGGAAAGCCTGACAGCCGACATCTTCAAAGCGACAAAAGGCCAGAAACACAGCGTGCTCAAACAGATGGAGAGGCTGTGTTTTTAATAACCTCGGCGCCTCCACGGCCCGGCGATGATGCCAGACACAGGGGTGCCAGCGAGGGACACCGCACGGTTGTGCCTTCTTGGCTCTCACATCTGTGAGGCGGCACAGGTGATAACATCTTTTCTAGCATTATAATAAATGGTGATACGGTAAGAGGGGCTCTCGCGTTGTGAAGTTTGCTCTTTGTGTTTGCTTTGAAATGTTAATGTCTCCTTTACATGTTGTCAGATTTAAATGTAACACATTTACAAAAAAAGGAATGCAAACGTGTGTCAGGTCACACGTTTGCATTCCTTTTTTGGTAATTTTACGTCTTTTTTGTTCAATTTGTGTCCTTTGTTTGGTCTATTTGTGACTTTTTTGTAATTTTACGTCTTTTTGGGTCATTTTGTGTCTTTTTTTGGTGATGACTTTAAAGTTCTAGAAAAGTCCCATGTTGCATTGCAACACTCCCACAAGTATTCTCATTTTGTGTCTTTTTTGTCATTTTACGTCTTTTTTGGTCAATTTGTGTTGTTTTTTGGTCATTTTATGTCTTTTTTGTTCAATTTGTGTCTTTTTTTGGTCATTTTACATCTTTATTGGTTATTTTGTGGGGTTTTTTTTGGTAATTTTACATCTATTTGGATAATTTTACGTCTTTTTCGGTCAATTTGTGTCTTTTTTGGTCATTTTATGTCTTTTTGTTCAATTTGTGTCTTTTTTGGTCATTTTATGTCTTTTTGTTCAATTTGTGTCTTTTTTGGTCATTTTATGTCTTTTTGTTCAATTTGTATCCTTTTTTTGTCTATTTGTGTCTTTTTTTGTCATTTTACGTCTTTTTTGGTCATTTTGTGTCTTTTTTTGTCTTTTTGCATTAACCTAATAAATTGCTGGTTTACTGCAGAACATACATGCTCGATATTGTTTTTGTGGTTTCATTGTATGTTATGTTTAAAATGAATGGAAAAGTCAGATAATGATTGTAGTTATAACCATTTTTTTACTGCTATAGAGGTGATAACATCTTTTCTAGCATTATAATAAATGGTGATACGGTAAGAGGGGCTCTCGCGTTGTGAAGTTTGCTCTTTGTGTTTGCTTTGAAATGTTAATGTCTCCTTTATATGTTGTCAGATTTAAATGTATCTCTTTTTTGGTCATTTTGTGTCTTTTTTGGTCATTTTATTTCTTTTTTGTTCAATTTTTTTTGGTGGGTCTATAAGTGTCTTTTTTGTCATCATGTCTTTATTGGTTAATTGTGGGGTGTTTTTTTGGTCATGTTACATCTTTTTGGGTCATTTTATGTCTTTTATTGGTTATTTTGTGGGTTTTCTTGTCATTTTATGTCTGTTTTATTCAATTTGTGTCTTTTTTTGGTCTATTTGTGTCTTTTTTTGTCATTTTACGTCTTTTTTTGTCATTTTACGTCTTTATTGGTTATTTTGTGGGGTTTTTTTGTCTTAACATTATAAATTGCTGGTTCACTGCATAACAAACATGATCTATATTGTTATTGTGGTTTCATTGTATGTCATGTTTAAAACAAATGGAAAAGTGAGATAATTTGTGAGAGTTTTTACCATTTTTTGACACCGCACCGTTGTGCCTTCTTGGCTCTCACATCTGTGAGGCAGTTAAAGGTGATAACATCTTTTCTAGCATTATAAAAAAAAATGGTGATACGGTAAGAGGGGCTCTCGCGTTGTGAAGTTTGCTCTTTGTGTTTGCTTTGAAATGTTAATGTCTCCTTTACATGTTGTCAGATTTAAATGTAACAGATGTCGGGTCACACGTTTGCATTCCTTTGAGGTTTCTTAATTTGAACACAGTTAAACGCACCATTCCTCAGGGCTGTGCATTGAAGTTCATCTGCTATGGCAGTTTGTTTGTTTGTTTGTTTGTTTGTTATTCACTCACACAGTCAACGTCAGGTCAAAGCCGTTTATCTCGAGCAGCAAAGCTGAATCTATGTGACGTCCCTGCAGCTGGACTGACATCTCACAAGCTTCAGCAAAGCTGCTTGAACTGCCTCAGTGACAGTTACAGTAAGAGCCATAACTGACCGCCGAGCGCTAATGTGAACTGATCCCGTCTCTTAACAGCGGGCTGAATGCTAATGTCAACAGTCATGCTCGTTTTTCATTAGCATTATGAATCACTGCCTCAGCTCATCACACTGTTGCTCTAATGACTCACTGCTGTGGAGGTTAGAAAAACTGATCATTCCCTCAACAACTCCTGGAAACCTCCAGTTCTCATTTACTTATTTCACTGCAGCAAAGATCATCAGTTAAAGGGACAGCTCACCCTGAAGAGCAAAAATACAATTAGGCTTGGGCGGTATAACAGTATACCAACTTATTCAGACGTCCTGACAGCATGATTTTAATACTGTCAAACATACAATACAATTTGCAGTATGAAACATCAGATATTTGCAGTTTGAAACATCAGATATTTGCAGTATGAAACATCAGATATTTGCAGTTTGAAACATCACATATTTGCTGTATGAACCATTAGATATTTGCAGTATGAACCATGATGTTTGGTGCGTAAAACATCAAATATTTGCAGTCACAAAATGACCAAAAATACACAGAATTATCAAAAAAGACCCAAAATTATGTAAAAAAAAAAGACCCAAAATGACCCAAAAAAGACCCAAAATGACCAAAAAAGACAAAAAAATGACAGAAAAAGACAGAATTACCAAAAAGACACAAAATTACCAAAAAATTTAATTAAAGGGACCTTCCACACACAACACGGTAAAGTGCCATTCATATAAAACTCACATTAAACTTTCATATCAAGGTGGGGGCCACAAAATATCATCACGAGGGCCACAATTGGCCCGCGGGCCGCGAGTTTGAGACCCATGACCTAGATGCTCATAGTTGTTTAACAAGCCTACGTGTCAGTCATGGATACAATGTCCCTTCTAACATGAATATTTACTATAATTTAGTCCAAATCTTTACAAAAAATGCCTAATAATACACACAGGCCTTTAGAGAGACACTAATTTTGTGGACTCTTACTGAATGCAACAAGGAAACAAAGCTTTGCTGTTACACAACACCGCCAGCGTGATAGTGTCTGTGTCTGAACACCAGTATAAATTCTGAATTATTAATATATGAAGGCAAATGAGCGCTGCCATTTCAGAAAGCAGATAATCAAATGAGAAAGTGTGGAAATAAAAGCCGGTTAAATAATGAATGAATTTGTCCCAGATTTTTTTTTTTTTTTTTCAGCTTGCAAACCCTGTCTGCAGCCGAAATTAAATATCTCGTGTCGGGGAAAAAAAAGTTTTAATTTCATCATCTTGTGTTGTAGTTCACTGTTCTTACTGTGTTCATTCTTGTGTTGACATCAATAATGAAAATTCCCGAGATCTGCTATGCATTTTAGGGAGTAATATAGAAGTCTCTAAGTTTCCTGCTCTCTGTTAGGAAATGATATTACTGAGCTGGTTTTTAATTATCTTTTTTTTAAAGTTTTTTTTCAAATTCTGCACATTTTTCATGTCTCTATGCTGGTAGAGTCTGCAGTGGGATATCTGCACAGTATCATACATTTCCATTTCACTAGAAATGCAGGAAATCATCCGAAAAGTAATGTTTTATCCTGAGCAACATCTTGGGTGAAGAGTACAGAGAATGATAGAGATGAATGTCGTGGTGTAACTCTTCATTGAGTCCCTCGGGATGAATAGTCTGTAAATAAAGTATTCGCAGTGACGCAGCTTCTTTTTCCTCAGTGTCACCTTCATGCAACCAAGGACCAAGTTTTCACTTGAAAATAAAGTAGAAATGTTATATATATTTGCAAGTGTATGTTCCAGCTGCACCTGCTTTTGCCACTTTTACATTCTATATAGTTTTTGCAATGGAAGAAGCTGCCCACGGTCGCCTCGAGGTGCATTCATAAGGAACGTGAGGTGAGTTTAAGTGAGTTTTTTTGTGTTATTTGCATGAATTTGACAGCAGGACTGTTTGTGTGGACTGTTTATTCATCCCAAACAGCCAACGTACTGACTGTACGGACATTAGCTGTAAGCTAGCTAGCAGCATGCACTGAAACCGTGTGTGTTTGTGTGTGTGTCTGTGTGTGTGTGTGTGTGTGAGAGAGAGAGAGCTCTTGATCTCAGAATTCACCAGGAACTCTGCTTCTATTTGTGGTTTCCCTCCAGTATTTCATCTCCTCTTAGTTCATCTCTTCTATATATTTTTATGAAGCACTTTCATGACAGCACTGGAAATCTTTTGGGCAAGATGAACATTTTTAATTTACACAGTTGTGTCTAAACAGTGTTAGGTAGGGTTTCAATGGAATGAGAGTTTTACGCAACAATAACCATCTCAGAAGATGTCACAGGTTGACGGTTTACACCATTACAATAATCCAATCCAATCCAATCCAATCCACTTTATTTGTATAGCACATTTAAACAACAAAAACGTCTCCAAAGTGCTGTACATAGAATCATAAAAACAATTAAAAAAACATTTCCATGACAATAAGCAATAAATAATGAAATAAGTGCATAAATCTAAAATGATGTGACAAGGGAAACAAGTACTCCAACCTTAACGCATTTCGCAATACAATGGCGCATTCTAAAAATAGCACACAAGTCATTGTACATAGACGTAAGGTTCGTGGTTGTAAAAAAAAAAGTTTCTTTGGATTTGTTATAAAACCACTGACCTAGGTTTAGGGCAAAAAACTTCCTTCCTTCCAGCCGGGGCTCTTAAAGCCTCCCGCACTCTGCCCTAGTTCTTTTGTTCGAGACTTGGTTTTTACAAAAGTCTCAATACTCAATCAACTGAATACAGTTTACCATTTATTGAAAGAAAAATTGCCAAATGCAATGAGCAGCGCTGGACAACAAGTTCCAGAATTCACAGTTTTCTTCTGGGTGTGGGACCCAACCCGACAGTCGGTTAGACTATGTCGCGATTGATCAATTTAGTAGCCAACCCATACTGGACACCTTTGTAATATATCATTTCAAAACTTAACACCTTCCCTATGGTGTCTTGCATGTATGTTTCTTGGTTCCCTTTTTTAGGCCTATGGTGTCTTGCATGTATATTTCTTAGTTCCCTTTTGTAGGCCTATGGTGTCTTGCATGTATGTTTCTTAGTTCCCTTTTTTGGGCCTATGGTGTCTTGCATACGTTTCTTAGTTCCCCTTTTTTTAAGTCTATGGTGTCTTGATGTATGTTTCTTAGTTCCCTTTTTTAGGCCTATGGTGTCTTGCATGTATATTTCTTAGTTCCCTTTTTTAGGCCTATATTGTCTTGTATGTATGTTTCCTAGTTCCCTTTTTTTAGGTATATGGTGTCATGATGTATATTTCTTAGTTCCCTTTTTTAGGCATATGGTGTCTTGCATGTATATTTCTTAGTTCCCTTTTTTAGGCATATGGTGTCTTGCATGTATATTTCTTAGTTCCCTTTTTTAGGCCTATGGTGTCTTGCATGTATATTTCTTAGTTCCCTTTTTTAGGCATATGGTGTCTTGCATGTATATTTCTTAGTTCCCTTTTTAGGCTGATGGTGTCTTGAGTGAGCTTCAACAGTTACGTTAAAAAACGTATGTTACGTAACAAGTAATTTAGTTTTGTTTTGACACGGGACACAAACCCTGTTTACCTGGGTGAAAGTCCGCCGTGGTCATTTCACATAATTTTGAGTGATCAGGCTGAATTAAACCCTCAGATTGACACTGTGAATGATGACTGCAATGAGACATTACAATGTTAAAATCTAAATTGTTAGTTAAAGTCAAGCTAGTTCAGAAATATCACTTATCAGAAGGATTTTATTCGTACAACTAGAAATATTTTTACATTCATCAGTGCTGATTTTTAAATGAAAAGCGACAGATTTGTAACAGTTTTTAAGTATTTCTCTCACTAGAGTTCAGTGCCTACAGTAATTGGTGTTTGACTTCAACATACTCTTTTCCACCCCCACATCCCATGAGGCAGGGCACGGTTTCAATCATCCCCTCCCACCATCTAGCATTACGGACCACCAGTGTTCTCCAGATAGAGAAGTAGTAATGGCCCATTATTTCGATGCACACCAACTATAGCATTTACCACAGGCTGCTCAGGCTAAAGAGCAGAGGTGGAAACAAAGGTAGAGATTGTGGCTGTTGGCGGTCGCCAGGGATCCACAGTAAAAAAAACAACATTTCCAAGAATGGCTCCACTGAACAGACCGTTGTTGGCTTCAGCGAGAATCTACTTTCACTGTTTTAATGTTTCTTTTTCCTCTTTGATGGCTAGTTGTAAAACCTCAGGGGCCCTCAAATAAATGCAGTTAATTGCCAGAATAACGATTGCAACAACTGGTCAAATTAGCCGTTTAATATGAGCTTCAGATAATATGCATACGCAACTTCGGATTCAAAAGAGAGAGAGAATAATCATGCAGTCAAGGGAAAGTCACAGTAAACTCAGAATGAGAGGAAGATTGGGAGGGGTGCAGAAAAAGAGAAAGAGACAGAGGGAGCTCAGTAAATGAAAAGGGAGAGAGAGAGAGAGTGAGAGAGGACAGTCACTGACTGACTAAAAAGTGGGCTTTTATCATTTATTCATTTGAAATGCAAAAGTAGGGAGGCAGATACTGAACATACCCAACTAAGCCCTCCTCTCTTTTCCTCTCTCATTTGCATTGAAAGGACTGCAGGGTTTGTGTGAAGGCTGAGGCTTACGAGCTTCATGGCACTGTGTGGGGCCCCTTGAGCCAGTTCATACTCCCACATGTTGGTGAACATGCAAGAGCTCCGAGCAAAGGCAAGGCAAACAGCACACACACTGGCAGCCATGCATAATATAGATACGGGAAAACGCGGGTAAATCCCCAAGTTTAGACTATGTTAGTGTGTTAAATGATGTTTTATAGTGTTTTGCTGCCTGCCTGCATAGACAGATTAAAGATGAAGCAATTCTAATCCAATGACCAAAAAGACGCAAAATTACAAAAAAAAGACACAAAATGACTAAAAAAAGACACAAAATGACTAAAAAAAAAGACACAAAATGACCAAAAAAAGACACAAAATGTCTAAAAAAAGACACAAAATGACCAAAAAAGGAAACAAAAAGACACAAATTGAACACAAAATGGTAAAAGAAGACACAAAATGGTGAAAAAAGACACAAAATGACCAAAAAAGACAAAATGACCAAAAAATACACAAAATGTCTATAAAAAAGACACAAAATTAACAAAAAAAAGGAAACAAAATGAACAAAAAAGACAAAAATTGACCACAAAATGACCCAAAAAAAGACACAAAATGACCCAAAAAAAAGACACAAAATGACCCAAAAAAAGACACAAAATGACCAAAAAAGACATTAAATGACCAAAAAGACTAAAACACATGAACACTTTAACACAGTGGAGACAGAGCCGACCCCCAGAAATCATCTTGCGACCCCAATTGGGGCCGGGACCCCAAGGTTGAGAATAGCTGTGTTAAATGATGTTTTATAGTGTTTTGCTGCCTGCCTGCATAGACAGATTAAAGATGAAGCAATTCTAATCCAATGCACATTTTGTCAAATTCAGTTACTATCTCCTCTCAGTCTGCCGGCTGTCTGCTGAGAAGAATCTGGTGTTCATACGCAGCTCTGGCTCCCGAAATGGGAAACAAGCAAAGTGACTCGGGACTGAAATTGGTGTCGAGTTCAAATATCGACAATCTTTCTCCAGATTTGCTGACTCCAACTTTATGTGACTTTATATAGTGAGATTTCACACATGAAATATATAAGTTTGAAATTTCAAGGTAAAGCCGGCATCCATTAAACTGAAATTGAAATTCATTTTTTTTGCAAAGAACTCAGTGCAAGGTCTGCTGTATGCTATTTTGTAAAAATATATACCAAAATGCTTCAAGTTGAGTTCAATTTATTTTCTGCAGTCATAGCACTACCTACATTGGCATATTTTTTTTGTTTCCAGCAATGTCAACGTACAACAGTGTACTTTACTATCTAAGTACCATCTGTCATTTAAAAGGCCCTATTTTACTCCAGGTTTCCATTTGTACTCTATATCTCAAGTCAAGTCAAGTCAAAGTTTATTTATAGAGCTCATTTACAAACAACCTCAGTTGATCAAAGTGCTGTACAGTTATTAAAATACAATAAAAATCGGTAACGCTTTATAATAAGGTCCTTAATAACCATTAATTAACAAGTAATAAGCCATTGTTCTCGCTTTAGATCCGGTAGTTGCAAAAAGCATGGTTAACTTATAGTTAACTTATAATAGATGAGCAATAAAGTATATTTTAATATCAATAAGCAAACAAAATAAGATTAATAAAGGCATGGCAAAGGCATAATGGGTGGGTCATGGGTGTTTGTAATGCCATTATTAACACTTATATAAGCTTATAAACACACAATAATGTTAATAAGCATCTTGTAAGGACTTACAAGGGCCTTATTACTTGTTAATTAATGGTTATTACAAGGACCTTAATATAAAGCGTTACCTAAAAATCATACACAAAAGTAATAAATAAAAACAATGAAAACAATAAAATAGTAATGAAAACTCAAGCTAAAAACAGAGTTAGAGTTAAAAAAAGGAAATAAAAGAAGCCAGCAGGTAGGGTTGGTCACCCAAATTAAAGTTTAGTGGTGTTTTTTTGAGAAGCTCTAATGTCAAAAAGAGCTTTCCATTCATACACTAGCAAAGCAGAGGAATCTTGGCAAAAACAGCAAAATAATACAGCAACAAATATCAAAGATAGCAGAGCTGTCACAAAAGATATCTGCCAGAAAATCTATGTAACACATTATTAACGCTGTAAAAGACGTATTTTTACCTAAACCATGATCTTTTCGTAAAGTAGGCTAATTTTGTTGCCTAAAACCAACCCAACAGTGGCAGAAAATAACAAGTCAACTAAGCTGGCAACATGAACCTCATTCTATTGAGTGAAAAAACTAAACCTCCAGCATGTACTTGGACACTCTTTGCTTCTACTAATTTATTACTAAGGTTGTTTAAAACTGCCTGTTCCCTCTGATGACAATGACCCTGTCCAATCTATTGTATTGTATTGTTCTTAATTCTGTGTATTTTATTGTATTTTCTTTTCTATCTTTCTTGTACGGTGTCCTTGAGTGCCAAGAAAGGCGCCTTCCAAATAAAATGTATTATTATTATGATTATTATTATTATTACTAAGGCTAACTTCTCCCATGTGCAGAGAGACACAAGTAAGACCTCCATTTAACTAATGTGTGACCAACACAGCACAGTAATGTATAAAAACTGCCTCAGACGACCAAGCTGTGTTCAAATAACATTAACGCCAAGTAGTGTCTCATTGCAATTAGTCGTAAATGGTTAATGGAGTGCACCTATATAGCGCTTTTATCCAAAGCGCTTTACACTACAGACTGCACTCATTCACCCACGCCAGGCGGCAACCTCCTGGTCTGAGCAGGGAGGCAAACCAGGAAGTGCATTAAGCTGCATTCTACTGAAAATTCCAGCAGGGGGCGCTAAGTTTGGCTGCAGAAGCATTTTGGTCCATTCATTTCAACACTATGGTCTCAATCACTAGTAAAAAATATTCTGCAAGACAAACTGATGTTAAAAGTGTAAATAATGGCCCCATTTAGAAGAAAATAGAAGATAAAGAACCGTATGATTTGGGGCGGGGCTACCTTTGATTGACAGGTCACTAACAAGGCGAGCCGTCACCAGGAGAGAAGCAGAACAATGTGTATCCACGGCAACGTGTCAATAAAGTAATATATAACGTTATATAGATACAAAAAAGGACGTTTAGTGGTTTGGTGTCATAACTTTGACCCTTTCACTGTATTTTCACTTAATGACAGTTTATTTGAACGTTTTGTTCAGTAAAAATGTCTTGTTCAGTGTTTGGTTGGACTAACAGACACTCCAAGGAGTCGCTGCTCAGTTTTCTGAGGTCAGTAACAAACATTTTGTTTTTTTGCTAACCAAAACTAACATCCCAGTTAATGCTCCAGTTAATGCTAACATGAATTAGCAGCAGCTTCTCTCAGTCAGGTTGAGGTGTAGAGAGTCTGTAGTCAGTGATCAGATCCCTCTCCTCCTCCACAGTCCAAATATGGTCTGCTTCCTGTATCGGAAACAAGATGGCGACGAGTGTAACTCGATGCTTCCAACGGGCCACAAACCAACGGGTGACGTCACGGTGACTACGTCCATTATTTATATACAGTCTATGGTTGACAGAAAAAAACCTATAATACTTAAAAAAGACACAAAATGACCAAAAAAGACACAAAATGACTGAAAAAACACTAAATTACTTAAAAAAGACACACAATGACAGAAAATAGCCTGCATTACTTAAAACAGAAACAAAATGACCAAAAAAAGACACAAAATTACTAAAAACTGGGAAATATAAATCAATGAAGATATTGTAATTCTTGCTACCACCTTTACTAGTATAATATAAGTAATATCATTCCTCTGTGTCCTAACTATGTAATATGATCAACCTAAGGAACCTGTTAGCCTATCCCACTAATACAATAAAAAATCCAATCCACTCTCTGCAGGAAATTAAATCAGAACAGTCACTAAGAATTTCCACCCTGCAACACTGATAGATAACACAGATTCTCACAGCAGCAGCAGCGTCGTCGTTTCTGAGCCTGAGGAATGTAATTTGTAAACAAAATGGTTACAAAACATGTGGGAACTCCAAAACACCCCCAAAGCATTATATTTTATATTTTACACCTATTAGTTTAATGTGATCAGTAACACCCTGAACACATATCCAGTTTAGACAGGTTTTATTTCACTCAGAAACAACTTCAAGTGGAAAAAAGTGGAGATGAAAGTGATTTGTACGGTGGCCCTGAAGTGCAAATCACAACGGCAAATCAGAAAACACAACAAATATAAAAACACAACAACAACTGTTTTTTGATTTGTTGTTGTGTTTTCTGATTTGCTGTTTTGTTTTTTGATTTGTTGTTGTGTTTTGACTGACTGAATGACTAAAGAAAAGACACAAAATGACCAAAAAAGACACAAAATAACTTAAAAAAAGACACAACAGACACAAACAAGACACAAATGATGAAAAAAGACACAAAATGGCAAAAAAAAGACACAAAATAACTAAAAAAAGACAACAGACACAACAACAGTGATTTTTGAATTGTTGTCGTGTTTTTTGATTTGTCGTTGTGTTTTTTGTGATTTGTTGTTGTGTTTTCTGATTTGCTGTTTTGATTTTTGATTTGTTGTTGTGTTTTCTGATTTGCTGTTTTGTTTTTTGATCTGTTGTTGTGTTTTGACTGACTGAATGACTAAAGAAAAGACAAAATGACCAAAAAAGACACAAAATAACTAAAAAAACATACAACAACAGACACAAACAAGACACAAGTGATGAAAAAAGACACAAAATTACAAAAAAAACACAAAATAACTAAAAAAAGACACAACAGACACAACAACAGTGATTTTTGAATTGTTGTCGTGTTTTTTGATTTGTCGTTGTGTTTTTTGATTTGTCGCTGTTGTGTTTTGTGATTTGTTCTTGTGTTTTCTGATTTGCCGTTGTGATTTGCACTTCAGGGCCTCCGTAGATTTGGCAAAAAAAAAACTCTGCATGTAAAACTGGAACTACAAAAGGATGAAATTGAGCATGACTGCAGCCTCTGTGCTGTGATCACCTGTACCCATCTCCAGCCAAATGAAAATCTGGCTCCAGAAGCTCCCACTAACTGCAGAGAACTTTGTGGCCCACAGTGAGAAGTGTGTCTTTGTGTGTCTGTGTGCACGCACATGCAGCAGAGGCTGTACTGGAGGGAGGGGGCAGCCTGCTGACCGTCACTTTCCCTTGCTGTCAGGACCAATCAGTGTCTGGCAAGTTAATGGAGAACACAAAACCTATTTAAAAGCTACATTTACCACTTGGCTGATTCCATTACATTGTGTAATTTCCAGGTGTCACATTTCCCCTCCACACGTCTGTCTTAATGCTCTCCCAAGCACCCTCTGATTAGTCAGCCTCGGCTGGCTCCCCCAAATCCACTCTAGCAGAGCACCCCATCCGTTTACATCCTCCTTGAAGGGAAAAACTCCTTACTGCACATTTTATTTAGGTGTTCAGCAAGTTACCAAATAATACTGGACACTGGCCTGGCTGTAAAATGCTAAATGGGTGCCTGCCTCGTCTGTTCTTTGTAGGGTCGATATATATATGTGTGTTTCATCCTTATTCCAAAGGCAGTGGCTGTAAAAATGGCAACATTAATTAATCAGCGATGGACGAATTACAAGCCTGATTCCAAAGAAGTTGGGACACCGTGTAAAACATAAATATTAAAATAGGCGCAAAGTATGTATGGAATTTAATTAAAAAAATGGCATTTCTTTACAAACTCTGCATGTAAAGCTAGAACTACAAAAGACACAAAATGACTGAAAAAAACACAAAATGACTTTAAAAAGACACAAAATGACAGAAAAAAACCTTAATTACTTAAAAAAGAAACAAAATGACCAAAAGAGACACAAAATTGCTAAAAAAAAAAAAGACACAAAATGACAGAAAAAAACTAAAGTACTTACGAAAGACACAAAATGACAGAAAATAACCTGAATTACTTAAAAAAGAAACAAAATGACCAAAAAAAGACACAAAATTACTAAAAAACAGACACAAAATGACCAAAAAAAGACAGAAAATGACTGAAAAAACACTAAACTACTTAAAAAAGAAACAAAATGACCAAAAAAAGACACAAAATTACTAAAAAAAAGACACAAAATGACCAAAAAAAGACACAAAATTACTAAAAACAGAAACAAAATGACCCTGGCTCCCCCAAATCCACTCTAGCAGAGCACCCCATCCGTTTACATCCTCCTTGAAGGGAAAAACTCCTTACTGCACATTTTATTTAGGTGTTCAGCAAGTTACCAAATAATACTGGACACTGGCCTGGCTGTAAAATGCTAAATGGGTGCCTGCCTCGTCTGTTCTTTGTAGGGTCGATATATATATGTGTGTTTCATCCTTATTCCAAAGGCAGTGGCTGTAAAAATGGCAACATTAATTAATCAGCGATGGACGAATTACAAGCCTGATTCCAAAGAAGTTGGGACACCGTGTAAACCACTTTTATCATATGAAATGATAAGTTCTAAGGAATCTATAGGCGCAAAGTATGTATGGAATTTAATAAAAAAATGGCATTTCTTTACAAACTCTGCATGTAAAGCTAGAACTACAAAAGACACAAAATGACTGAAAAAAACACAAAATTACTTTAAAAAGACACAGAATGACAGAAAAAAAACCTTAATTACTTAAAAAATAAACAAAATGACCAAAAGAGACACAAAATTGCTAAAAAAAAAAAAAGACACAAAATGACAGAAAAAAACTAAAGTACTTACGAAAGACACAAAATGACAGAAAAAAACCTTAATTACTTAAAAAAGAAACAAAATGACCAAAAGAGACACAA
This sequence comes from Centropristis striata, assembly GCF_030273125.1. NCBI lineage: Eukaryota > Metazoa > Chordata > Actinopteri > Perciformes > Serranidae > Centropristis > Centropristis striata. The sequence continues at coordinate 4,445,206 of NC_081524.1, read as the reverse complement.
AATTGCAAAAAAAAAAAAAAGACACAAAATGACAGAAAATAACCTGCATTACTTAAAAAAGAAACAAAATTACCAAAAGAGACACAAAATTACTAAAAAACAGACACAAAATGACAAAAAAAAGACAGAAAATGACTGAAAAAACACTAAACTACTTAAAAAAGAAACAAAATGACCAAAAAAAGACACAAAACTACTAAAAACAGACACAAAATTACCCTGGCTCCCCCAAATCCACTCTAGCAGAGCACCCCATCCGTTTACATCCTCCTTGAAGGGAAAAACTCCTCACTGCACATTTTATTTAGGTGTTCAGCAAGTTACCAAATAATACTGGACACTGGCCTGGCTGTAAAATGCTAAATGGGTGCCTGCCTCGTCTGTTCTTTGTAGGGTCGATATATATATGTGTGTTTCATCCTTATTCCAAAGGCAGTGGCTGTAAAAATGGCAACATTAATTAATCAGCGATGGACGAATTACAAGCCTGATTCCAAAGAAGTTGGGACACCGTGTAAAACATAAATATTTTTTCCGGAGGCCGTAGCTGGCCCACTTTTATCATATGAAATGATAAGTTCTAAGGAATCTATAGGCGCAAAGTATGTATGGAATTTGATAAAAAAAAAATGGCATTTCTTTACAAACTCTGCATGTAAAGCTAGAACTACAAAAGACACAAAATGACTGAAAAAAACACAAAATTACTTTAAAAAGACACAAAATGACAGAAAAAAACTTAAGTACTTACGAAAGACACAAAATGACAGAAAATAACCTGCATTACTTAAAAAAGAAACAAAATGACCAAAAAAGACACAAAATTACTAAAAAACTGACACAAAATGACCCTGGCTCCCCCAAATCCACTCTAGCAGAGCACCCCATCCGTTTACATCCTCCTTGAAGGGAAAAACTCCTTACTGCACATTTTATTTAGGTGTTCAGCAAGTTACCAAATAATACTGGACACTGGCCTGGCTGTAAAATGCTAAATGGGTGCCTGCCTCGTCTGTTCTTTGTAGGGTCGATATATATATGTGTGTTTCATCCTTATTCCAAAGGCAGTGGCTGTAAAAATGGCAACATTAATTAATCAGCGATGGACGAATTACAACCCTGATTCCAAAGAAGTGGGGACACTGTGTAAAACATAAATATTTTTTCCGGAGGCCGTAGCTGGCCCACTTTTATCATATGAAATAATAAGTTCTAGGGAATCTATAGGCGCAGAGTATGTATGGAATTTAATGAAAAAATGGCATTTCTTTACAAACTCTGCATGTAAAGCTAGAACTACAAAAGACACAAAATGACTGAAAAAAACACAAAATTACTTACGAAAGACACAAAATGACAGAAAATAACCTGCATTACTTAAAAAAGAAACAAAATAACCAAAAAAGACACAAAATTACTAAAAAAACAGACACAAAATGACCAAAAAAAGACTCATAATTACTAAAAAACAGACACAAAATGACCAAAAAAAGACAGAAAATGACTGAAAAAACACTAAACTACTTAAAAAAGAAACAAAATGACCAAAAAAAGACACAACATTACTAAAAACAGACACAAAATGACCCTGGCTCCCCCAAGAAGTTGGGACACCGTGTAAAACATAAATATCTATAAAGCAAAAAGCATCTGCGTGTGTGTGTGTGTGGATGTGTGTCCAGGGCAGTGGTTCTTAAACCGGGGTCCCAGGAACCCCGGGGGTCCGCGAGCCATAGCTTGGGGGTCCGTGAAATAATTTGCAGTAAATTATTAAAGTTATGTCATATCATTAAAAACTGATATATGGACAGAATCTACCACATAAACTGTTGATTTTTCAGGTTGATGTCAATAAAGACAACCAGTAGTAAAGGTTTGTAATGTCCGTATTTATAGTCATTTGAAAATATGTCATCCTTATAAGGCTCGAATGGCCCTACCATGTAAATATTTGTTCCTTTCCTCGAGAATGTGATGATTTTTCAATTGTTGGTTTTATATAATCCCTCAAAGCGTTTAAGCAATGAAAGTTAAAAAAGTAATTGTTCATTAGGACCTTGCCAGTCTTGTTACTGTTCATTTCCTGAAAGCTTTAAAATCTGTTACTTGAAAATTAGAAATGCTGTGAGGTCAAAATGTAATCTGAATAAAAACGACCCTGTGTTTAAAAGTATAGAAATGGTATTAACATTTATTTATTCAAATTTAATTTGTTTAAGTTCCTTTCTATGAAACTCGCCTTAAGTGTTTAGGTTGAAAAGTTTAGAATATAAATAATTCCTACGGCATCTAGGAGTACAAATGTCAGTAAACATGTTTAATCGGCATGAGAATCATAATGGTGTGCGCCACAAGGTTTTCACGATTAGCATTAGCATTCGCGATTAGCATGCTAATCGGAGATTTAGCATTATTCACTTCTTAAGTTGCATTACTATGTAATTCAGGGATGACATTCATGTTGCTTAGCATAATGCCCATAATCATTTGATATAAGATACTTACATTTAATATAGTATAGGCCTAACAGCTAATTGGGTTCATGTTAATGTACTTTTAGTGCAGCATACTGCGTAATGTGCTATCTCACGATTAGCATGCTAAGCGAAGATTTAAGTCCTTTCTTCTGCATCAGTTTGATCCATTGAAAACGGTAAAAAACACTATACGAATACATACTTTCTACAGGAACTGCACTAGTAAACAGAATGTATCAAATTCAGAATCCAGAGTTTATTACAAAACATATGTTTACTGTCTTGCATGGAGGCTTAGCTTTCTTCCTTTTAGGGTTAGGTTATTTGGGTTAAGGTTAGGTTATTATGGTTATGGTTTGGTTATTAGGGTTAGGGTTAGGTTATTATGTCAGGGTTAGGTTATTAGGGTTAGGGTTAGGTTATTATGTCAGGGTTAGGTTATTAGGGTTAGGGTTAGGTTATTATGTCAGGGTTAGGTTATTAGGGTTAGGGTTAGGTTATTTGGGTTAGGGTTAGGTTATTAGGGTTAGGGTTAGGTTATTATGTCAGGGTTAGGTTATTAGGGTTAGGGTTAGGTTATTATGTCAGGGTTAGGTTATTAGGGTTAGGGTTAGGTTATTAGGGTTAGGCTTGGGTTATTTGGGTTAGGGTTAGGTTATTATGGTTAGGGTTAGGTTATTAGGATTAGGCTTCTGTTATTAGGATTAGGGTTAGGTTATTTGGGTTAGGGTTGGGTTATTAGGGTTAAGGTTAGGCCATTAGGGTTAGGGTTAGGTTATTATGGTTAGGGTTAGGTTATTTGGGTTAGGGTTAGGTTATTAGGATTAGGTTATTTGGGTTAGGGTAGGGTTGGGTTATTAGGGTTAAGGTTAGGTCATTTGGGTTAGGGTTAGGTTATTTGCATATGTGCGTCAAACAGCCCGTAGGCCTACATTGGCCTATTTGCCATGGAATTTGGCAGTAATGTTGGAAAAAGTAACAGACCGGGGAACATAGGACACTTTTTGGGAAAAGTGGGGGAAAAGGGTCCTATGTTCCCCAGTCTCATACAAAGAGGGCAACATAGACACGCTTCCTTTACAACCCTGTTACTCTCAAAGTATAGATACTCTCCAGGTCAAATTTTAATCCAAACAAGTAAAAATGATTATCTTGTTTTCACATTTATAAAGCATAATGACTGAGAATCTTGTAGAACCTGCAGTATTACCTCACTGTTTACTTGCAAAAGTTTTATTGCAGTAACAGATAGAAACATACCTGTCGTGATCCCAAGTAATCTCCAAGTTATCTTTACTCCACCTGGTGTACTTCACTGTCTCCACAGCGGCCTCTCTGCTCTTCACTGGAGCAGGGGGTGCTGCAGCACGATAACAAATTACACCAAAGCGTAAAAAGTGAAGATAAAAGAACCATTAACCCTCTGGAGTCTCCAAAAGCGCCAAAGCATGGCTTCTTCATCACATCCAGACGTGAAAACAAAGCAGACAAAAAAAAGACATTAAATGACTCAAAAAAGACACAAAATAACTAAAAAAGACACAACAACAGACACAGAAAAAGACACAAATGACCAAAAAAGACACAAAATGTAAAGAAAGATACAATATAACTAAAAAAAGAACAACAGACACAACATTACCAAAAAAAAGACACAAAATGACTAAAAAAGACACAAAATTACCAAAAAAGACACAAATGACCAAAAAAGACACTTAATGACAAAGAAAGATACAAAATAACTAAAAAAGACACAACAACAGACACATGAAAGACATAAAAAATACACAAATGACCAAAAAAAGACACAAAATAACTAAAAAAGACACAGCAACAGACACAAAAAAGATGCAAATAACCAAAAAAGACACAAAATGACATAAAAAGACACAAAATAACTAAAAACAGACACAACAACAGACACAAAATGACCAAAAAAGACACAAAAAAGACGCAAAAAGACACAAATTACCAAAAAAGACACAAATGAACTTATAAAGACACGAAAAGACATGAAAAGGATAAAAAAATGGACAAAATAGCCCTAGAAGACTCCATAGAGTTAACATTGAAGCTTATCAATTCTACCATGTTTAATAATCTTGGCCTCTGGGCGATTAAATGTACTTTATTACTGGCTTGTTGTTGTGTTGAACCTCGTCCATACCGACATCTTGAATCAAATTTCAGGATCGGAATTGTCTGTTATGGGCAGTTGACGGTGAAAGGAACACACGATGTTATCCACTGAAGCTGATCTCAAATACTCCACAATACTTTTAACCAGTGATTAATTTTGCTTCAAAGGACAAATTGGCTCTTTTGTTTAAGATAAAAATGGGCCGAGCGCCCGGGTGACCTGCTGTTCTGGCTTCACCTGTCAACGTTTCAAAGCCGTGGACAGAAACCAGGTTTCACACAAATCATTTGAACTGGAAAAATCACTGAGGGCAAATCACAGCCTTCATGATGTAAAACCGGCCCACAAGCTTTCTATCATGATGATGTGTACACCCTATTTGACCATTTAAGGCAGGGGTCTAAAACTTAAATTACCTGGGGGACGCTGGAGGCAGTACCCAAATGACCAAAAAAAGACACAAAATTACTGAAAAAACACTAAATTACTTAAATAAGACACAAAATGACCCAAAAAAGACACAAAATGACTAAAAACAGACACAAAATGACCAACAAAAAGATACAAAATGACCAAAAAGACACAAAATGACAGAAAAAAAACTAAATTACTTAAAAAAGAAACAAATTGACCAAAAAAGAGACAGAATTACCAAAAAAGACACAAACTTATAAAAAAGACACAAAATGAGCCAAAAAGACACACAATTATTTAAAAAAAGACAAAATTACCAAAAAAAGACACAGAATTACCAAAAAAAGACACAAAATTACCAAAAAAGACACAAAATGATTTTTAAAAAAGACACAAAATGACCAAAAAAAGTAATTAAAGGGACCTTCCACACACAACACGGTAAAGTGCCATTCATATAAAACTCACATTAAACTTTCATGTCAAGGTGGGGGCCACAAAATATCGTCACAAGGGCTGCAATTGGCCCACGGGCCGCGAGTTTGAGACCCCTGATTTAAGGTCTCTACAAGGAACCCAGGAGTATTGTCTTGATCAGGGGCAGTGGTTTAAATTTTAATCTGCAACAGTAGTTTCACATTCATTATTCTCTGAGCATGAATTATTACTCTTTTGGACTTGAAATCATGTGATTCTGATTGTAATAGTACCAGGATCAGTCCTTCTCCTTTACTGTATGTCAGAGGTCAGCTGGTTAATAAGAAGCCGCTCAGTGAAGTAACCACTTAAAAATCAGCTTTGGACTCCCAGTGGCACCAGATAGCCTCCGCCACTTTATCAAACATGTCTCTGGTGTTGAATCAGAGGCCAGACATTGAATTGTAGTCATCCACGGACCCAGGAAATCAATGTTGGCTGAAGATCCAATCGAGAGCTTCATTTGATTTGTGACCTGGAATCTGTCCGTCCTCCGGATCGGCAGGACACGAGGGAGCTGCCACCACCAAACGTCCCCGTAGAGACGTCCCTTTAAGAATTAGCAACCTATCGATTCATCGCTCCTTTTTCCTTTTTCTCTGTGTCCAAAGATAAGACACAAAAAAGACACAGGTGACCAAAAAAGACACCAAATGACAAAAAAAGATACAAAATAACTAAAAAAGACACAACAACAGATACAAAAAGACAGAAATGACCAAAAAAGACACAAAATAACTTAAAAAAGACACAACAACAGACACAAAAATGACACAAAAAAGACACAAATTACCAAAAAAGACACAAAATGACAAAAAAGACACAAAATATCTTAAAAAGACACAACAGACACAAAAAAGACACAAAATAACTAAAAAAGACACAACAACAGACACAAATGACAAAAAGACACAAAATGAAAAAAAAGACACAAAATAACTAAAAAGACACAACAGAGACAAAATAACCAAAAAAAGACACAAAATGACAAAAAAAGACACAAAATAACAAAAAAAAGACACAACACAAAAAAATTACCACAAATGAGCAAAAAAGACACAAAATGACTTATAAAGACACGAAAAGGCACGAAAAGGATTCAAAAATGGACAAACTGACCAAAAAAAGACACAAATTACCAAAAAAATACACAAAATAACTAAAAAAAGACACAAAATGACACAAATGACCAAAAAAGACTCAAAATGACAACAAAAGACACAAAATAACTAAAAAAAGACACAAAATGACAAAAAAAAGACACAACAACAGACACAAAATGACTAAAAAAGGCTTATAAAGACACAAAAAGAGATGAAAAGGAATTAAAAAATGGACAAAATTACCCAAAAAGACACAAAATGACTTATAAAGACATGAAAAGGATTCAAAGAAGAAGACCCAGGAAATCAATGTTGGCTGAAGATCCAATCGAGAGCTCCATTTGATTTGTGACCTGAATGTTTGGGACTCGAGGGAGCTGCCACCACCAAACGTGTCCCCGTAGAGATGTCCCTCTAAGAATTAGCAACCTATCGATTCATCATCGCTCCTCTTTCCTTTTTCTCTCTGCGTGTCCTAAGATAGAGCTCTCTCTCTCAGAAAGCACGTCATTTTCTCCATCACTCTCAGCTCCTAGTCAATGGAGTGTGAGCACTTCCTCCTCGTAAAGGTCAGCAGCCTTTTACAGTGTGTTATGTGTGGGGACACTCACTTTAATGTGACATCTTACTAGCCTGTCATTTTATGTGCTCAAGGTGAGGTCGATGCTGCCGCCGCACGCTTTCCTTTCTCCGTCTGCAGCCGAGTGTGAGCTATGAAAATGAGGTCATTTGAAATGCAAAGCCCCGCCACAGTAAGGGTCCTTTCTCTCTCCTTTTTAATTACATGCACTACCCTGAAGTTATGAGATCTATCAGGCTGCCAATACTTACAAGTGGGGAAATAAGGACACAATTGATTTGAGGATTGGTGATCATTGCTATTGAGCTAACATGGCCCTGAGTGTAACTCAGCGTAATAACAGATCAACACGACTTACTGGAAGGAATGCAGGCAGATAATGAGATATAGACATAAATAAATGGCATTTAAGAAATTTTTTTTATACAATTGTATTATGTTTGTTGCAGGTTATTCTGGATATAGCAGGGGTCTCAAACTCAAATTACCTGGGGGACGCTGGAGGCATATCAAATGAGCAAAAAAGGACACCAAATGTCAAAAAAGACACAAAATTAACAAAAAACGACATAAAATGACCAATAAAAGACACAAAATGACCAAAAAAAGACACAAAATGACCAATAAAAGACACAAAATGACAGATATGAAAGTTCAATGTGAGTTTTATATGAATGGCACTTTACCGTGTTGTGTGTGGAAGGTCGCTGTAATTACTTTTTTTGGTAATTTGTGTCATTTTTTGAATAATTTTGTGTCTTCTTTTAATAATTGTGTCTTTTTTAATAATTTTGTGTCTTTTTTAAATACTTTTGTGTCTTTTTTGGTAATTCTGTGTCTTTTGGGTCATTTTGTGTCTTTTTTAAGTAATTTAGTGTTTTTTCAGTAATTTTGTGTCTTTTTTAAATAATTTTGTGTCTTTTTTTTAGTAATTTTGTGTCTTTTTTGATAATTTTGTGTCTTTTTTGTGTCATTTTGTGTCTTTTTTGTGTCATTTTATGTCTTTTTTAGTCATTTTGTGCCTTTTTTGGTAATTTTGTGCCTTTTTGTAATTTTGTGTCCTTTTTTGGTCATTTTGTGTCTATTTTAAGAAATCTAGTTTTTTTGCCGTCATTTTGTGTCTTTTTTTCGTCATTTTGATACTGCCTCCAGTGGCCCCCAGGTAATTTGCTTTTCGCCCTGCTTTAAATACCATGCATGATTGTGCATTGTAATTTTGCTGCACACATACATGCTAATGCTTCAATTCCACAGCTATTCCAAGCAGATCCTCTAAAACCAAGCGCTGGGAAACACCGAGGGGAGTCTCCTTATATTTAGTGCCGCTGATATCCAGCCCACAGCAAATTACAGGTCAACAAGGTTGATTTGCGGGTTGGGTCCTCCTACTCAAGTCACTGCTGAATTGCCTACTGTCGGAAGAGTATATTAAAAGGACCCAAAGGGCCACTAATGATCTTCTCTCCATCAATGTGCAGCTTGCCAGGAAATGTCCCATGCTTTAATTAATGATTCCGAAGCTAACAATCAATTCACGCGTATGTTAAAGGAATTAAATCTGTCCCCCTGAAAATGTACCCATTTACTGGGGCGGACGTGGTAATTGTTAGCATTACTGACAGTCGAGCGTGTTGTTTAAAAGAGATAGAGGAGAAATAACAACAAGGCAGGCTGTCCATCTCTCCTCGGGTCAAATGGAGTGTGTGGGAAGGGTAACATTCGTCATGTGAGCTGTGAGCTATTTTCTGTCTGCTGACTGACTGCAGGCCATCCTTCAGGAATCCATCGTTTATCAAACCGGATGAAATCCCCTCTGGCAGCACGCGGCGGATGAAGCCTGACACCTCCGGGTCTGCCTGGAGAGAGGAAGGCCGATCGGGAAGCATTAGCTCCGAGTAGAACCACAGGATTACTACCACTTTCATTAAAGTGGACTTACACATGATAGGAAATGAATAGTCAGGAGATGCTGCTCTCATATCCACTCTTTCTTTTTCCTCTTCTTCCTCTTCTCAGCTATTAAAACACTGGTCTGCATTCACAGAACAGGTGCACTACACTGTTGTTGCACACTTGGACACAAAAAAGGGATTTCCAGGCGTGCATAAGTTCAAAAAATAAAGTTTACTTGGGTTCGTTTTCCTCTGCACGTATACACAAGCACATTAGCATGATGCTGCTCACTGTTTACATTTTCATCTCACATGCACGGTCTTCTTGACTCTTCTCATGGACCCCTGTGCTGCCCACAGTGCCTGTATAAACTTAATTTATAGACACCCTAACTTTACCTGATCAAAACTAGCTTCTAATGTGAAAGGCCATAGTGCATGAGTTAATTAAATTAAATATTACAAAAATAAAATCAGGAACAAATGAATTAAATTCAGAGAATAGAATAGACATTATAATGGGGGGTGTACTCTTTTAACTGTTCATTAACATGACCAATAGTACTATGGGTACCACACTGTGAAAAAGGTGTTTAGTCTAAAAACCAGATAAAAACACTAAATCTGAGGGAAATGATCTTGCTGCATGGACAGATAATTTACCTTGACAAGATTTCTTAAATTAAGATTTTTCAGGTGCATTTAAGCTTTTTTGGCACCTTTTTTTAAACCAAAGCTGTGGTAAATTATATATTTATATGCATTCCTGTAAAACTGTTCTGACACAAAGATTATTTATATGAAGTATTCAGTCAGATAGTGATTTATTAATGAAGTAATGTCATTACAATTCCAAGCACTTTTCAATTCTTGGCACAATATGGCATCAAGTGTTTTTTAAGGATTTCCAGCACCTGTACTAAACCTGTATTTAAAGGAAGAGGAAATTACATGCACTGCAAAAAAGGTATGTCTAAAAACCAGGTGAAAACAGTAAATCTGAGGGAAATGATCTTGCTGCATGGACAGATAATTTACCTTGACAAGATTTCTTAAATTAAGATTGTTAAATCTAGAAATAAGCATGTTGAACACTTAAAATAAGAAATTAACTCTTAAAACAAGATAAATAATCTAACACTTCTAAATCTAAAGTTTTTTTTTATCCTGGTAAGAAACAAATAATTTGCAGTGTAGCTCAGGCTCCTGTTTGGAGAAATGACACAACATTTCTGTCAGTTTCTGTTCTGTGTTGTTAATATATTATATGCTGTGTATTTGATACCTTTTTATAGACTAATTGAGTCGATATCACCACAAAGAGCCTTTAAGACTTCCCCATTTCCCAAAAAAAGCTGAGATTTTCTATTGAACTTCATATTTATTGTATTAAGCCCATGTTTTTCCTGTTAGAAATACATGTTGGTCAAGCTCCCACACTTTTTTTATTTTAAAAATTAACTCAAAGCAGACAATGTACATGAAAACAGCAAAATATGTCAAATATGACATTTTGGGCTAATTTTAGCATTTCATTTAGCATGGACGGAGCTTCAGTTAGCAACACACTGAAAAAAAGGTGTTTAAAAATAAGATAAAAACAGTAAATCTGAGGGAAATGATCTTGCTGCATGGACAGATAATTTAACTTGACAAGATTTCTTTAATTAAGATTATTAAATCTAGAAATAAGCATGTTGAACGCTTAAAATAAGAAATTAACTCTTTTTAACCCCGTATGGGCTCACCTGTCTAAAGACAAAGGGCCAAAACAATGAACTATGTTTGTGTCTAAGTCCTTTCAAACAAGGCCCTGTCTCATAAAAGGGTTAACAGAATATTTTAATCACTAGATACTACACTGTTACTGACACTGTTACTGTTATTTTTTCCAATAAACAACACTGTTTGATACATGAGTCATTTATTAAATGAAGTCTAAATCAGGCGTAGGTCATTAAACTCACATGGCTTTCAGTGTGACTCACTGATCATAACTGATCAACACACTTACTGAAGGAATGCAGGCAGATGATAAGATAAAGACACAATTAAAAGTTCCTAATGGAACTGAAAACTTAACCCAGGCACTTACTCTTGTGTTGTCATTGACTTCATCTCTGCTTGTGTTGGATTAACTCTCAAATGTATGTCGCGTTGGATAAAAGCGTCTGCTAAATGACATTGTACAATTGTAGACGTAAACTAGAAAACAGTGACAGCAGCCAGAGGTGGACCGACTGGAATTTCTGGCCTTGAACAGAAAGCATTTTTGGCAAAACCATAATACCTTTCATTGATCCGACTTCACTTTGAGCGTCCTGAGTTCTTCCTGAACATCTACATATGTTTTTTGTAAAAAAAAAATGAAGAAATGGCTTTATAAGAGCGATCTTAAAAACTGTTAAATATGCTGTTCTACAGAAATCTTCCTGCGTTTTTACAGTTTTTTTCAGTCGCTAAGAAGCACTTACCCATACTTCAGATACTTTTTCTAAACTCTTCACACAATTAGCACAGCATGGTATTTTGTAGCCATACCATTCACACATTTCATGTCGTTTCCACACAATATGCAGTCAAACACATTTCCTTAACAGACAAGCTATACCTCGCAACAAAATGATGGATTGTTTTTGTATTATTTAAGAATGTTAACACACAACATCCCACAATAGCAAAAACAATATTCCAAACCACAGATACAGTATAAAAACCTCTGCTTCTGCAATATCAGTTCAAAAACAATATCAGATGTGATGTTGATGAAAACATGTGGCCTAACCCTGAAGATCGCAGAGATTAGATACAGTCATTTTGTGCTTTTTTTTTTAGTCCCCCCCCTTTTTATCTGGGCTTTTTGCTGTTGTTTTTTTGTTCAGAATGTGTGTTTCATGGATATTTTGTTCACTGTAAGCAAAACTATAAAACTTTTTCTGTTCTATCATATTGTAAACAGTATTTCTAATGTACCTCCTGTAATACAGTTTTTCTCAATTGCTAAAACACATTTTTCGAATCCTCCTGTCCTTTTCTCAGAATTCTTATTGCAGGAGAATTGTGTTTAGAGTTTTGCAAAAGGAATGACTGCGATCTGCAAATAGTGTTTTACTAGATGAAGATAGTTTATGGTTTTTTCATGAGAATGAGTTTAGACAACCGAGCAATCGATTCACACAACAGGAATTATTGTTTTAGCAATTGAGAAAAACTGTAAACAGTAAAGGAAAAAACAACCTGATTTGTTTTCTACTGGAATGCTTTTGAATGTGAACATTACATGTGGACATACAGTTCCCAACCAAGAAATTTAGTGTAAAAACGGTGGATTGCATGTTTTGCATGTAAATACCTGTAAAACTGAAACATAAAAGTCTATGCACTTTTTATAATGTCAACAATAGCCAGTATTTTGAAACCTGGTGTACTTTGATTGACTGCATGTACCTTGTGAAGTGAAAACAAGTGTTATTCATTGACAGAATAATTTCATTTTGAGTCAGATTTCCAGTGTTTTGGTAAGGTTAGTGTGTGCAGAGAAAGATGTGTTCTATTTTGAAATGAAGAGTTAGTATATATTTAACAAAATGTGTTTTTGATAACAAAATTATCCATTTGGTCAATTGTGTTATGTAGGTGTGAGTCTGTGTTAAGAGTTTAGAAAAAGTATCTGAAGTATGGGTAAGCGCTTGTTAGCGATTGAAAAAAACTGTAATATGGGAGCCAATGAGGCTGTTGGTGGTGTTGGTGGCACATCTGTGCGTCCTACGCCCAAACTATAACTCTGACAGCTTTACCAGAGGATTGTGAGGGAGAAGACTAATTTTCCTACGTTTCTATGTATAAATTATTTCTGTAGAGTGGAATTTGCAGCCTGGAGCGCAGTTTTCAAATTTATTTTTTGAAAATTTTTTCCCTCCCTCTACACTCTGGTGATGATGTCACACACTGTGACACGAACATTCCGTGCAATACACACCCATTATAATCTCAGAATTTCTCCAAAAATGATCATGGTCATTGAACAGGGATTGATAAAAAACTATATGACCTATCGAAACGTGGATTAATACACCGACACACAAGACTTGTGTCTACTGTTTAAAGTTTAAATGGAGTCTCTAGGTGAAATTATGCCGGAGAAGTAGACGTTTAAAAATCTCCAATTATTGTTCTTTTTTGCTTATTTTTTTTTGGCCGTCCCATTCACTTCAATGCAAAATTTTGGGCAGTTTTTCGCAACTTACGCCGCGAAAAATTTGTATTCCGTAGAGAAAAGTAATAGCACACCGATCCCGATCAAACCGCACGTTTTGATATATAATTTGTAGTAGCAGGACGAAATTGCGTCCGGAAGAGGAAAAAGAAACAATCCACAGTATAACAATAGTGCTCGGTGCGATTGTCCCGTGGCCCTAATAAATGTCAATGACAATCTTTAATAGAAGAAAATCTCTAATAGAGTTGTATTGTGCTGCTTTAAATGGGATTGATGTGTGATGAAATGGTTGAAGGGAGCCGTCTGTGCTCATAGAAGGGTGGGATTACGATGTCTGAGTCCATTGACACCTGTACTCAGGCCTGTCCACCTGTGGTCACCCAGGACGCATGTTAACGGGCCTCTCACCCAAAATGACACGCAATCATGCTGACAACCAAGTGGCCAGTGGAAAGATGCTACCCTGCTGATCTCACAACACAGCCTTGTAAGGTTCAGCAATCTCTCTCAACTAACTAGGCCTCTTCAAAGTGCCCACAGAGAAGAGACACAACCTACCATCTCACCAAAAGGTGGACAGACAGATCGCTTATTTTCTGTCCGCTGGACAATAAAGAGCAACACAACCCCCGACACTGAATCCTTTTTACCCTCTGGAGTCTCCAAAAGCACCAAAGCATGACTTCACATCCAGACTAGAAAACATGACGTGTCTTTCTTATTTTATGTCTTTTTGGTCATTTTTTGTCATTTTGTCTTTTTGTGGGTTTTTTTTGGTCATTTTGTATCTTATTTTTTTAGACAGTTTGTCTCTCTTTTTGGTCATTTTGTGTCTTTTTTGGCATTTTGTATCTTTTTTTGGCATTTTGTATCTTTTGTTGGCATTTTGTATCTTTTTTTAGTCATTTTGTGTCTTTTTCTAGTCTTTTTGTGTCTTTTTTTGGTCGTTTTGTGTCTTCTTTTGGTCATTTTTTGTCTTTTTTGTCATTTTGTGTCTTTTTTTAGTCATTTTGTGTCTTTTATAGTAATTTTGTGTCTTTTTGTGTCTTTTTTTGGTCATTTTGTTCCAATTTTTTAGTCATTTTGTGTCTTTTTTTAGTCATTTTGTGTCTTTTTGTGTGTTCTTTTAGTCATTTTGTGTTTTTTTGTAATTTTTTTGTCATTTTTTAGTCATTTTGTGTCCTTTTTTAGTCCTTTAGCCCAACATAAAATGTGATTTTGAATCTTTTTTTTACTTTGCTTTGGAGCTTGTGGTGACTCCAGACGGTTAAACTGCTCCAATGCGCACAAAGTGAAACAAATGGTCATGTCAGGACCGAGCACACAGTAGGATTCAAACTATCCCAGAGCTACTGTTGAAGTGAATGAAGAGGCAAGAAAAAAAAAGACAAATTTAGTCCCTGGTGCTGAAACGGTTTGGTAAAAATCAACAGAAGCCAGCCTATCAGAGTTGACTGCAGTTGCCCATGCTGAAAATGTCCAGTTAGGTTCAACCGCTGACATCAGCACCACGGTTTGTTGCTGAAACATGCAATCTGCCAAAAACAATTATTTACTAGTATTGTTCCTTGTTGACTGTTCTCTGTAGTGTGATGTGAGAAATGAGTCAAAGAAGTCTCAATATATGTCTCAACTGAAGACGCAGTAACAAACAGGACTAAATGTAGCAATTGGATGAGACACAAAGAACATACATCAGCCATCTCGATTCCCATGTTTGCACCTGTTGTGAACCAGGAAAAGAGATGTTGCCTACATGGTCAAATATTACCGTTTCTCATTTATAAATCCAGAAGTTAAGCAACATCATCATTTATTGTGAATTGTGATTATGTAGGTCCAACTTTCGCTCTCTTGTAGCTCCGTTTTTGGTCTCTACCAGCTCCTGAAGTAGCCGTCTGGATCTTTTACTGCTCAATACTCTCCTATGTTCACTAGTTAGTCTCTAACTGTGTCTGTCTACCATTTGTTGATCTACCGGTCATGTACAGTTTGTTTTAAGGCATCTTTTAGACCAGGGGTCTCAAACTCAAATTACCTGGGGGCTGCTGGAGGCAGTATCAAAATGACCAAAAAAAGACACAAAATTACTAAAAAAAGACACAAAATGACTGAAAAAAACCCCTAAATTACTTTAAAAAGACACAAAATGACAAAAAAAGACACGAAATGACTGTTAGTTAAAGTTAAAAAAGAAACGAAATTACAAAAAAAATGACCCCAAAAAGACATAAAATGGCCAAAAATGACACAAAATGACAGGAAAAAAAGACACAGGATTACCAAAAAAGAGACAAAAGTATGAAAAAAGACACACAATTATAAAAAAAAAGACACAAAATTACCCAAAAAAGTAATTTAAGGGACCTTCCACACACAACACGGTAAAGTGCCATTCATATAAAACTCACATTAAACTTTCATATCAAGGTGAGGGCCACAAAATGTCGTCACGAGGGCCACAATAGGCCCGCGGGCCGCAAGTTTGAGACCCATCTTTTAGACTATATATGAGAATGGATGGCATGAAAGCTCCCAAACGTGAAGCAAAACCATCTTGATCACCTCATAGTTGTTTTAGCTGCACTATTGGACATAAATCCCACCCATAAGATTCTTATTTCTTATCAAGTTATGTTCAAGTATTCATTTTCCTGATAGGTTTGTTTTTAATGAGTTATTTGGTTTGAAGGGGTTGTGATGTCATGATTGACATCTGTGATTAACTCGTGATGGGTTGGACAGCCGTGCGGCCAGGACGTCAATATCGCGGTTACAGCTTCCAATCAGCCATTTGATACATCAATATTATACGAATATTGATTAAAGCCTCTTTGAAGCTGGAAGCTTGGCTCCTAGTGGCTGAGGAAGTATACATGGGAATTTAGAGCAGTCAAGGCTGTAGAACCTGTTAGAGAGAGAAACATGTTTAATTTGTTATCAGCTTTGCCTCAAAGCAATTCATTATTTCCAAAATATGATAAAATTGTAATTATTGGGCACCCTACAATTAGAAAATAACAAATACAAGCTTTGCATTGTTTTAATGCATTTTTAAACCCAAATTTGACTGAATTGCGATTATATCAAGTGTGCATAAAAACGCACTCACAACTATACACAGATGTACATCTTTCTGTGCATCTCCTGCTTATAAATTCACAACATATTCTAGCAGGAGTAGTAATGAATGCCCAGCGGGAGGACATGAATATACATGAACACTTCTGCATGTGCGTATTTATCACTGTGTGTACTTGGCATGTGCTTGTAGAAGCTTAAAATAGAAAACGGTAATGTTAATATTTATGTTGCTTAAATGATTTGCAGCCCTTCTGCTGTGATGAAACACATTCATTGTGTCCCATTTGTTTACATGCAAATAGAGGGCTGGGGCACTGGCAATGTGAAATCAATAATTAAATGCAAATACTAATTGGATGATAGTATTGCCAATAGTTTAATGGAAAGACCTCCCAGTATGGGGAGCATAATTAGATTCTCTGCTTTACTGGGTTAGCAGCAGTAAGTGGAAAAGCTCATGTACATGTACAGGAGAGGCCAAAAGAACATTTCCCAGGACGGACAAAATAATAAATACACTAATACTGTACACTGCTGAAACATAATTTATACTATGAATTACTGAATAATGTATTATACACTGCCCACGCTCTTTTAGAAGGATGGGTTCGTAGAAGAAACCTGGTTTTCTGTCAGAAAAAACCCAACTTCTCCTGGATAAAGCACATTTCTTGGCCATGTATTCATATAACCAGGTTTCTATTTGGCTTTTTACATTTAGATTTTTGGGGGATTTTGGAAAAATGTCAAAGAATAACTGGAAAAAAAGTTGGCAGTGGAACTTCCAATGGACTCTTTGTTATTTTTATTAGATGTGTTTCCTGACCACCTGTTTACCACAGAACAATGTTATATATTACACATTTTGTTGATGATTGCAAGAAAAATGATTATTCTCAGTGGTTACAGAAAGTAAAACATCCACTTTATTTATTTATATAGCACCATTTTAGCAAACACAAGGTTTCCAAAGTGCTGCACAAACAATAAATAGATAACACAATACAAAGAGATGCAGTAAACAATAGAACAGTAACATGCAATAAGATAAAAATAGGATTAAAATAAAAATGAAATGAAAATAATATAATATAAAAATAAAATGTACTTTCCCGCACAAAATAAAACATGTATGTATACAAATAAAAACAAAAAATCATAAAATCAACATAAACTCCACATGATGGAATATATGACTGCCCGATTACAGCTAAAAGTACCTGTTTCTATGAGAAGTCGGACCCCAGTTACCGACTATATTGCTTAAGACTCTTATACACTATTATTATCTAAAATATCCCTTTTTTTTAAATACAGAACCAGATCAAATATGTGCAATACCCTTTAGAGCAGGGGTGGCCAACCTGTGGCTCCAGAGCCTCATGTGGCTCTTTAGGCGGCCTGCAGGGGCTCCCCGTGGTTGAGACAAAGAAAATTATATACATATTTTTACATTGAAATGTTCATTTATCAATGGTGTAGACCAAAAGCTATTTGTATTCCTCAATTGTAAAATTGTATAGCCTTTTTACAGCATATTAAAAAAGACATTTAAGTCAACTAAAATGTGCTACATAGCTTAAGAAAGTCTCCGGCCCGGCGCCTAAACTTTTAAGTTTTGCCAATTTTGAGTTTAGTTTTGAGTTCCCCGAGATAGACTAGTTTTCAAAATCATATTAATAAATGCTCAATATGACTATTAATAATGTTGGTAGGCTAATTTAGACTTATTAGGCTGTTTAATTTTCATTTTAGGCTCAATATAAGGTTTGCGGCTCCATTCCGCGATTTTCTCCTTTTTTTTGGCCAACAGTGGCTCTTTAGTTAGTAAAGGTTGCTCCCCCTGCTTTAGAGTGCTATTTGTGTGGCAGATGAGACCCAATCTCAAGATGTTTTGTTTCCCTTTGTGATGTTAATTGACTGTTAATGTGCATAAAGGCAATAAAGTTTAAAAAAAGAAGAAAAAAGAAAGTAATAGGCTGCATGAAAGTAATGCTTCTAAAATAAGGCCGGAGTAGGGTAGAAATCTAACTACTGACCTTCTGCATGCACACACATTTATGCATGTAATTTCTCAGATCACATGCAGAACCTGATTTCTATTTGTGGCCTGGTTGCCTTGTTGAGTGCAAATAAACTCAGTGTTACAGAAGACGACAGAGTGACGGAGCGTTGACGGGTTGGAGGACTGACATGGAAAACCTCCTTTGTGCTCTAAATGAGCTGATGACATTTAAGTGTAAGAACCCAATTTTCACGGACACTCCAAATCTTTCACACCTCTTGTGACAAACGCAGCTGTCTTTCTCTTTCTTTCCCTCCACTGACATCTTTTCTTTCTTACGAGTCTGCCTTTGACTTTGAGTGCCTATTGTACACTTTTCCCTCCAGCCAGCACCTGACACCACAGCGTGGTCACAAGACGTCACGCAGGGCCCTGCACAAAAACAGAAAGAGCTCCATATTGTGGCATTTTGGTGTGTGGATCCTCACGGTCACATACATTACGTACAACTTCTGTGTACACTGTAAAAGGGAAGATGGAACAGTTTTTTTAATCGCTCTAACAAAGCTATTTTTTCATTTTTCTTAAAGAAAAACATATGTAGACGTTCAGGAAGAACTCAGGACGCTCAAAGTGAAGTCGGATCAATGATAGGTATTATGGTTTTGCCAAAAATGCTTTCTGTTCGAGGCCAGAAATTCAAGTCTGTCCACCTCTGGCTGCTTTCACTCTGCCAGAAGATTCCACAGCTGTTAATCCTGTTGATTGCTCTGCTCTGATTGGTCGACCCCAACGCTTTGATGCTTTGATGTGATTACAGTTACAGATACACGCACGCACACACACACACACTGGTCATTTAATGTAATAACAGTTAATGATACACGCACGCACACACACACTGGTCATTTAATGTAATAACAGTTAAAGATACACACACGCACACACACACGCACGCGCACACACACACACACACACACATATGCGCGCGTAAGCGCGCACACTCCTCCAGATACAAATGTTTCACACACACACACATTTTGAGGTTAAAGGTCATAGGTTGCTGTATAAATAAAAACTTGAAGAGGAATGCTTGTTGTAGGTGTGCTCCTTGTATATAATATAGTATCATAACATTACTAGTATTAGTAGTATTGCAACTACCGGATCTAAAGCGAGAACAGTGCCTTATTACTTGTTAATTAATGGTTATTAAGGACCTTATTATAAAGCGTTACCGTTTTATTTTCTAAATATTCACTCAGTGAATGTACATAATCACTTTGTATGTTGGAATAGCCACGGGATATGACTGTCATTAACTTGCATTGTAGCGAAATCCGTGTCAGTTTCACGGAAATTTGAGTGATTCCGTGGCTATTCCACGGATTTTGAGTTAAGCGAATCCGTGGCTATTTCACGGATTTTGAGTTAAACGAATCCGTGGCTATTTCACGGATTCCTGTGAGACCAGGTTGATTTATGTGTATGTAATTCTAAATCAATGAATGAATGAATCCAACATAATAGAATTAGTCCGTTTTTAAATGACACTTAACACTTCCTGTTAAGTTGTTATTAACTCAACTTTTAACATAGTTAGATTTCATTAATAATATTGCGTGCAATCTGTTGCCTCAATTTCATTGCGTAGCTGTTGTTTATCTTTTTTTTACAGTGTATATACACTGTGAAATCGATTAGGAGGAGAAGGAAAATTTTTATTTACTACAATTAATCCATCAGCCAGGGGTAAGGCTCAAAAAATAAGCTGCTTTGTTTAGAGGAACATTTATCTCTATGTGCCACGCTGGGAAAGGGGGCCACGGCTGGATGATGTCAGTTTTGCTCCACTGGCTTGGTACATTAAGCCGACTATTTGCGCTATGTGAGAATCAATAATGGGGCATCTGTAGAGGACTATTAGAGCCATAATCTTACATGAGGCAGCATCCTCATGATTCACACAAAGTCTACAAGAACACCTTGTACAAGGTTAATGTCAAGAGAGAAAAAAATCCAGGGCCGTAAAAAAAGGTATTGGAAGAGAAGAGAAAATATCATGACCTAAAAATAGAGGAGCACTGTTATAGATCTATGCAGTATTCATACAGTGTTTCCACTGACCATCCGGCAAGACCTGCACATCAAACCGCCAGCGTCCAAATCCTGTGAGACTTCAGATAGAAGTGTCGAAAGGTGTGAAGGCGGACGGATCTGGTTGGTCAATCAGACAAATCACCAGTGATTTTTAGACATTTGGGAATTGCCGCTGCACCATCCCAAATGCCTTTTTTCTTTCTTTCTTTCCTTTTTTTTTTTTTTTGTCACATGGAACCTGACTCACTGAGCCATGATTGTACAGTGGCTTCTACCTCTCATCAAGCACTCTTCAGTTCGGGCAATCATCCGTGCCCTTACCTGTGTACCCCCGGCAGTTGCTATGACAACAGCCTCCGCTTGATCAGCCTCCTATTCATGGAGTGACACTTGAATGACCACTTCATGGATCAGTGAAACGCACTCATCTGGATAAAGAAAGACAGGAAGGTATAATAATAATGATCACCAAAACATTGATCACTTTAAAGTCTAAAAACTTTCAGTTCTGTCTCATTACTACACAACTGTTACAATTTTGAGAAGCGTCTGTTTTTCCCACATGCGAGACTCAAGGTCAAACTAATACATTTATTTAGATATTTATTCTTTTTGATCCCTTTTCATGATTCAGGTGTCCCTTTATGTCTGAACCATAGACTGTATATAAATTATGGACATAGTCAGGGTGATGTCACCCGTTGGTTTGTGGCCTGTTGGAAGCATTGAGTTCAGCGTTACACTCGTCGCCATCTTGTTTCGCCATCTTGTTTCCGATACAGGAAGCAGACCATATTTGGACTGTGGAGGAGGAGAGGGATCTGATCACTGACTACAGCCTCTCTACACCTCAACCTGACTGAGAGAAGCTGCTGCTAATTCATGTTAGCATTAGCTGGAGCATTAACTGGGATGTTAGTTTTGGCAAAAAACAAAAACTAAATGTACAATACTGACCTCAGAAAACTGAACAGCGACTCCTTGGAATGGACATTTTTAATGAACAAAACGTTCAAATAAACTGTCATTAAGTGAAAATACAGTGAAAGGGTCAAAGTTATGAGACCAAACCACCAAACATCCTTTTTTATATCTATATAACGTTTTATATAACTTTATTGACACGTTGCCGTGGATACGCATTGTTCTGCTTCTCTCCTGATGACGGCTCGCCTTGTCAGTGACCTGTCAATCAAAGGTAGCCACGCCCCAAATCATACGATTCTTTATCTTCTATTTTCTTCTAAATGGGGCCATTATTTACACTATCAACATTAAATTGTCTTGAAGAAGATTGTTTTACTAGTGATTGAGACCATAGTGTTGTCCTAAAAAAACTTTCTGAGGTAATAAATCAATGAAATGTTTTCTCATGTTGTGTTGAAATGAATGGACTGAAATCTTTCTGCAGCCGCTGGCAGCACCCCCTGCTGGCATTTCCGGTAGAATGCAGCCTTAAGGCACTTCCTGGTTTGCCTCCCTGCTCAGACCAGGAGGTTGCCGTCTTGTCTGCACCCATGCCTCTACACTCCTTTTTTATACACTTCATGGCCTGCATTTTTTCCATTCTATTATGCAGTCACACCTTTATGTTGTGGTTATGAAGTTTTAATTGTTGGTGGCAGAGCCATTACCGTGCTTAATTCAAATTGCTTACATGTGGGGAGGGATTCACAGGAAATGCAGCATGTAGTCCAGCTCGACTGGTTGATATCAGCGTCCTTATCCGTGTCCTATCCATGAGACTTGTGGTTCAAACCACTGATATATAAAATTGAATACCGTATTTCCTCAATTTAAAGCTGGGCCCCTATTAATGACCGGCCTCATTTAGTAACCGGGTGTAAAAACATTTTTTAGTAAATAAAAGCCGGCCTCTTTTATAAGCCGGGGGTCTTACCGGTCTCCCGCTGTCCTAGTCATTCTCTGTAAAGTCGAGACGTTTACGCACGTTCTTCTGGTCTTTTTAGTAGTTTAGTTAAATCCTGCTTCAATGAACATTCAGCGTGCTGTTCATTGTTTGTTTACATCCAAGTACTTCCAATATGGCCGACATCCGGGTAACTGGCTACAATGCGCTGTGTAAAACACTCTAAAAAGTGCCGGTCAGAGCTGCTCTGATTTTCTTTTTTTAATAAAAGCCTCCTTCAAATAATAGCCTGCCCCTATTATTAGCCGCGTCCCAAACAGATTTTTTATTAATAGAAGCCCCGGCTACTATTTGAGGAAATACGGGTTTTTTTTTAATTTAACCTTTATTTAACCAGGTCGGTCCCACTGAGACACAAAGACCTCTTTTTCAGGGGAAGCCTGGCCAAGACAGCAGCAGGGTTAAACGTTACAACAATAAGACAGACAGTGCATCATGACAAGAACAGACAATAAAACATGGACGTACAGTAAAACACAAGCAAGCCAGACAACAAGTAAGATAGGCATGGACAGTACAAAATCATGACATCATAAAAAACAAGTGCAAAGGCGATACGAGTCTGCTTCCAGATCTCTCAAGAGTTTTTTAAAGGATGTGAGCGTAATAAGGTCCTGCAGATTGAGACTGCTCTGGAGCAGATTCCAGGATGAG
Source organism: Centropristis striata (assembly GCF_030273125.1). Taxonomy (NCBI): domain Eukaryota; kingdom Metazoa; phylum Chordata; class Actinopteri; order Perciformes; family Serranidae; genus Centropristis; species Centropristis striata. The sequence goes on along the minus strand of NC_081524.1, from coordinate 4,422,131 downwards.
GGAGCCCGATAAATAAAAGCCTGTTTACCGAGTACGGTGCAGACTTTGGGAACAGTCAACCGGTATGTATCGTTGGAACGAAGACTGTAGGTGCTATGGGTCCTGTTAATGTAGTCACACAGGTATGTGGGGAGTAAACCTAGAATGGCCTTATAAATGAAACAATGCCAGTGAGTTAACCTGCGAGCGGCTAAGGACGGCCACTCAACCCGGGCATATAAGGAGCAGTGATGTGTGAGAGCTTTGCAGCCTGTAACAAACCTCAAGGCACCATGGTACACAGTATCAAGGGATTGAAGACAATGTACAGGGGCATGCATATACAACAGATCACCATAGTCGAGCACAGGGAGAAAGGTAGCAGAAACTCGTTTTTTTCCTTGCAGCAAAGGAGAAACATGACTTGTTCCTGAAGAAAAAGCCCAGCTTAATTTTCAGCTTTTTGATGAGGCTCTCAATGTGGGTTTTAAAAGTTAGGCGGTCATCAATTAAAATTCCCAAGTACGTGTAATGTGTAACCAACTCGACCTGGTTTCCCTGCAAGGAAAATATGCAGGGTGGAGGATCACTGACCTTCCTGCCGTTGGTGAACATCATTAGTTTAGTTTTAGAGACATTTAAAACAAGTTTCAGGTTGATCAGTTGGGATTCCAAAAGATTAAAAGCTGTCTGCAAATAGTCAAAGGCCTGATTTAGAGTTGAACCACAGCAATATAAAACCGTATCATCGGCATAGAAATGATATATGGTGTTGCAGTATTGTAGGATAATGGTCATAATCAGTGGTCAAAAACATGGACTTTTCAGGAAAAACTTGCACACCACCTTCAGTGGAGATGCAGTCTTCAAGAAGATAAAGGGAACATGTCATGAAAAAGTCACTGTTACGTCTTGGCTTTTCTTCCTATGTCACATGCAGGCTCATTAAAATATACCGCCCTCACTCTGAGAATCCCCAGCCATCCTTCAGCACAAGGGAGATCTGACTAAAAGCTTTCTGGGAGGAAGCTTGAGTCAGTTAGTCATCAGTTGTACCAGTAGTGGTGTGTACATGCGGGGAGGAGGTCTTGGTCAAACAACCACCCTGGAGAGTGGAGCTTTTGTTGCGTTTGCCTCACACTTAGATTACTATTTATTTGAGTAGTCTGTCTTTCTTTTAGGTTTAGGACAACGTTGTGGTCTGGGTTAAAAAATAGAGTCTTTCACAAATAGACTTCCTTGAGAATAATAATACTAATAATAATACATTTTATTTGTAATGCACTTTACATTACAGGAAATCTCAAAGTGCTACAGGTTAAAAGCATAACATTCTAATTATAAAAAGGATAAAAAAGGAAAAAAAACAGCTAAAAACAGAAAACATACATACATAATCTAAAAACCATCTAGATGGGAGGAACCAAAGGTTTTGCTAAAAAGGAATGTTTTTAGTCCTTTTTTAAAAGTCTCTATGGACTGTGGTGGAAGCAAACGTCTTCACACTTGCCACTGTACTTCCTTGTAAATAATCCTAGAAATACACCTACCATTTGTATCCCCATGGTACCCCGATAATGTAATAAAAATCTGCACTTGAGTCCATTGAAAATGTAATAAAACCTGACAATGTAATAACTTCCCGATAATGTAATAAAGTGCATTTCCCAATAATGTAATACACTTTTTTACTAATAATGTAATAAAGTATAACATTAAACAAATGAACAAAGATCACAACAACAGTTTAACCAAACAATTCAATGCATTTGGTCTGGCTGGGAGTCCTTACAAAGGGCCAAGAGAGTGGGGACATCTTCAGCAGCCAGTCTTTTTAAAGCTGTCCAATCAGGACTCCAACAACCACCTGGGAAACAAAAGAGAGGCACAAAAAAAACAAGCAGCACCTCACAGTTGCAATGAGGATCGTCTACATTATGCACACAAAAAACACACAGAAAAACCATATGACCCCTGGTTATAACAGCGGTAAACCAGTTCTTATACTACACACAGTGTGTGCATAACACTTTTAATAAATATATGCTGTCAATCTCAAAAGCTCACACTTGACACTTCACTTCCTTGGGTCCTTAGCAATACACCTGCCAAGTGTGAAGTCAATTGGATGTTGTCAAGAAAATCGAAGGACGGACGAACAGAAACTCCATTTTAGTTACATTAAATGACTAACAGTGCATTTCATAGATCATAACATCAGGCTACCATATTATAGTTTATAGTTTATTCACAACGTCCGGACGCATCCATCAATGTTTATTGGATTAGAATAATAGATAGATAGATGGATGGATGGATAGGTAGGTAGGTAGGTAGGTAGGTAGGTAGGTAGGTAGGTAGGTAGATAGATAGATAGATAGATAGATAGATAGATAGATAGATAGATAGATAGATAGATAGATAGATAGATAGATAGATAGATAGATAGATAGATAGATAGATAGATAGATAGATAGATAGATAGATTACTTTATTCATCCCCGAAGGGAAATTCGGTAATATTTCAGTATTCACAGATTGACATTTAATTGAATGCATATGTGAATACATCTTAAGGTTTTAAGCAGCAGCATGTTGAGCTGAAGTGTTTCATGCTCATGCCCTTTTTTTCCAAAGATCACAGTTCGGGGAGGCCCTAGGTCCCATCAATTAGATAAAGTCAACCAGTTTGGTGACCAGTCAGTCAGGACACCACTATCTGAACTCTCTGTTTCATAGAGAGCTACACCAGAGGCACACCCTCAGGCAGACTGCTGAGTGGCCTGGCAGTAGTGCCCCTATGTGGTTTTATAATCCAATTGTCTTTGATAGACAAATGTATTCACATTGTAGCTGCAGTAAGCCACAATATAGTGACCATGGATGATCCATTTTTGTCTTTATGTACCTGGTTATACATTGTTGTCCCAAATACGATCACTTATTCTGGGCTAAATATCATTTTGGACCTCTGAATATTGAACAACCTTACTCCGCCAAAATCCTTTTTTCCCCCTTTTTTTTGTGCAAAAGTAACATTTTCTTTGAGTAGGACTCAGAGAGGGAGGTTAGGAAAACACACGCACTAACACTTCCTTCCTCATTCACACAGCAAAGATTAAAATGAGGCTAATGCTGTTGCCGAACAAGGATTACATGTGCACCTTGCAGCAAGATGAGCGCTTAACTGCTGTCAGCGGGGTTGTGTTGCGGTGGAGCTCGGCTGAGTGCTGTTGATGCAGCTCACAGCATTGTAGGGTGCATATTATGGAGCAGATTGGGCTCGTACAAACAAAATCCTCTGAAAAATGCTTTTCCATTTCAGTTGTGCATCACAAAATAGTCATACTAAAAATGTCCTTGTCTCCCCACCATTAGCACATTCAGCCTGGCCACAATTGTCTTATTGATTTTTTTCCCAGAGTGATAATGTGACACCTTTCACTCCAAGCTGTTATAGGAGTACGCCATATTGTCATGATGAATGTAGGCAGAGCAGACACACACACACACACATTACTCATGGGATACAAGTGAATGCATGTTGCGTGTGATTTAACAAGCAGTACAACTCATATTTTAGTTCAACGAGCACAGATACTTCAAACGCTCTCTCCTCAGCCCAATGCAGAAGGCGCAGATGCATTTGCTGTGTAGCTGTAATGTTGCCTGGAGAGCTGAGATACAGTAATAGACTATGACAGGGCCTTTTCTCTACCTGCCTTCGGGGCAGTTAGTCATGTGTGGTTGAAGTCAAGCTAGCCCTCTCAGGACCTCTCCAATCCGAAGCATATTCTGTCAGCAAGCCCCATCTCCCCTACAACATTCTGTTCATGTCATCTATCAATCTTTACCTTCGCGTATTCACTAAGCCCAGAGTCGGGCCCAGAGATGACAGTGACTGCTGGTGGCTCTGGGGCCCTCGCAACTCCTCCCTCCCCTTCCTCTGCAGCGTGATGGCAGAATGGGCCATCGAGCAGCAGACGGCCAATCACATGTGACAGTATGAGGACCGCAGACCTTAGGAAGAGGCTGTTTGTGGCGTAAACAGGCTCTGACAGCAACACTGACTAACAATACACACAGCTGCAGAAAGTGGAGCTATTTATATCAGCTAAAACCCCCCAACAACCAGGTGACAGTGCAGAGATGAAGCACGCAGGAAACCAAAGGCACTGACATGAAAAAGGAAACAAAACAAACCTCTTTCTGACAACACAGTAAGTGAATATGAGCAGTCAGCTTTCATTTAAGCAGAACACCTTCATACTGCCGAGATGTCACTTCGGCTTTTTTTTTTTATGTCAAGTCTGCCCACTAAAAGCCGCTGTCATAAAACAATGATAGAAGGTTAATGAAAGGTGAATGGACAGGCATACCTACAAATACAATTTAACTGATAATGCCAAGTAGTCTTTTGTGAATTGACATTGTCCCATTTTGGAGGAGAGCAGTCAATGGCAATTTTTTTTACATCTATCATGTCATTGCAGCTCAACAGTTTGGCAAAGGCCCAGCCCCCCCAAAGTGCTGACACAACTCCCTCAGCACACCTTTTTTTTTAAACAATGATAGGTCACCTGAGATGGTGTCGGATTGCAGCCGATCTCTGCAGCTGCATGATGAAGAGTGTGAAATGAATGGTCTAAAAAATGACATATATACAAGCGGCAACCTCCAGTCCTAAGCTTGGAAGCTGTCGTAGAAAATCTTTAAAGAAAAACACTTGACGACCAGGTAGATTCGAATAACAGCCTTTGTGCGGGATTTATTTTGCAAGTATCAAAAACAGATACAGATGTCAAAGGTGACAGACAAATCCAAATGGTAGAACAACTCTGAGCGAGACAACACCCTGTGTTTCTCTTTTTCATTTTGTAGGTTCATGTGTCATTATTTCTGTGTAACTAAAGTTTAATGTCCTGTCATTTCCTGTTATGTTCCACTTTTGATATCAGAGCACACTTGGGAGGTCAGATTCCTATTCTGATGTTATCGTATCAACCAGAGCATCCGTTTACGATATGCTAGGCTGACTTGTCTAATGAGTTTTTTCTTTCCTATAAAAACTGAAATCCTAACTTGTGCCAGATCATGCAATCATGCATTAATTTCTTATATATGTATTTTCAACGGATTTACACTACAAAGCCTATGCGGGAGTACCAAAAACTGCAATTCCTCGACTCGCCGCTTGAGGCTGGCTGCAGAAGGGAGCAAGTTAGATTGACCCTCATGTTAAAATGTCCGATTTCACAGTGGAAATAAATGTGTTTACAGCCTGGTTCAAACGATGCCTCTACTCTCATCCACAACATTAGCTGGTCACCTTACTATTAAATTACTCAGGTTTGATACGCAGTATAGTAAGGAAAAATGCAGAATGGAATGGCGCTGCAAAAAAACCCCACAGGGTTTAATAAAAAAGACAAATTTAGTGTTGTGGATTTATTTAAAAAAATAAAAGATGTATTAAAATATCAGACATATAGCAGTTTAAAAAGGCATCACATGTGATTTGACAAACGCACACAATTTGACCAACAGTCACAGTCTCTGTACAGGAAAGCTGCTTGATTAGGATAAGAAATCCCACTGCACCATTTGGAACAAAACAGGAAATCATGAGACTTAACGCATGAACATTAGGTATATAGTACCAGAAATAGGTTGTGTATCTTGAGTATTGTATCTGGTTTTTGATTCTTGTCATTAAATCCCACACAGGACTGTCTTTCTAAGAAACTCTTGTCGTCTATTAAGATTTTCCACAACATTAGCTGGTCACCTTACTATTAAATTACTCAGCTTTGATAGATAGATAGATAGATAGATAGATAGATAGATAGATAGATAGATAGATAGATAGATAGATAGATAGATAGATAGATAGATAGATAGATAGATAGATAGATAGATAGATAGATAGATAGATAGATAGATAGACTTTATTTATCCCAAGCTGGGAAATTACAGTGTAGCAGCAGCATTACACACAGAGACAATAACAACACAATTAAGTAAAAAGAACAACCTAGGCATACTTCAAGCAATAAAATATAAAAATATGATAATAAAAACCAATAATTAAACAAAAGTTACAATACACGACGGGAGCTGCGGCTACAGGCTGCCACCTGGAGCGGCGCAGGAAAAAGGCAGAATGGAAAGGCGCTGCAAAAAAACCCCCACAGGGTTTAACAAAAAAGACAAATTTAGTGTCTTGAATTATTTGAAAATAAAAGATGTATTAAAATATCAGACATATAGCAGTTTAAAAATGCATCACATGTGATTTGACAAACACACAGAATTTGACAGAATTTGACCAACAGTCACAGTCTCTGTACAGGAAAGCTGCTTTATTAAGATAAGAAATCCCACTGCACCATTTGGAACAAAACAGGAAATCATGAGACTTTACGCACGAACATTTGGTATATAGTACCAGAAATAGATTGTGTTTCTTAAGTATTGTATCTTTGAAACTTGTCATTAAATCTTGCACAGGTCTTTTTTTCTATTAAGATTATCCACAACATTAGCTGGTCACCTTACTATTAAACCAGTGTCAGAAAACAACAAGTCGACCAAAATATCAGTCATACTTCAGTATCTGACTCAAGCAGTTAGCACACAGTATATCACAAGTGTGCTTTTAAACAGGCAAAGGTACATAAACTAACAAAACAAATAAGCACAGAGAGATAATTGAAAGCAGAAAAAGCAGTTTTGTTGTTTTCTGGAAATACAAGAAGAAAAAAAAACTTGCTAATACTCAAGGGTAATAGGGCAATGCGAAACGGGGAATGGATTAAGAAATTAACTTGTTTTCATCTTGTCGCAGTTCATTATTTCAAAGAGAATAAGACATTAAGATGTTCTTTCGATAAACAAAGACTGATTAATATCCATGGCAAACAATGTCTAATGGTTCCTGTCTTGTTTGAGATTATTTTGGAAAATCTTCACAACATACAAAGGCGCCTTTCATGCAGCACCCACCACCCCCCCACTCCCCACTCCCAACCCCACCCTATCCAGCAGTTACTGAAATAAAAGAACAAATGATATTATAGTTGTCAGAAACAAACAAAGAATCCTGGAAGCAAAAAGATAAAGTACAAAGTGTGTAATTGAAGTGTGAGTTTGTTCCTGTTCTAACGTTTTATTAAACCGTCAGCACTTAAAACTTCAAGTTGTCACCTCAATAAAGAAAGGAGATGTGTTTGTCACTTCCCCCCCTCGGCTTTATGAGGTATTAATAATCACTCAAGTAAATATTATGAATTCGGGGGCATTTAGAGATACAGCTGACCCATGGATGCTGAATTCAAACTCGCGGCCCGCGGGCCAATTGTGGCCCTCGTGATGATATTTTGTGGCCCCCACCTTGATATGAAAGTTTAATGTGAGTTTTATATGAATGTCTCTTTACCGTGTTGTGTGTGGAAGGTCCCTTTATTGCGTTTATTATCTGCTGTGTTGTTGTTACCGCAACAAATGGAAATGTTATGGAATGTAATTGTGTGTCTTTTTTTGGTAATTTTGTGTCTTTTTTTGGTCATTTTGTGTCTTTTTCCAATAATTCTGTCTTTTTTTGGTCATTTTGTTAATTTTTTGGGTCATTTTGGGTCCTTTTTAAGTAATTTGGAGATTTTCCAGTCATTTTGTGTCTTTTTTTGGTAAGTTTGTGTCTTTTTTTGGTAATTGTGTGTCTTTTTTTGGTCATTTTGTGTCTTTTTCCAATCATTTTGTGTCTTTTTTGGTCATTTTGTGTCTTTTTTTAGTAATTTTGTGTCTTGCTTTGGTCATTTTGTGTCTTTTTTTTTAAAGTAATTTTGTGTCTTTTTCCAATAATTTTGTGTATTTATTTGGTCATTTTGTGTCTTTGTTTGGTCATTTTGTGTCTTTTTTTTGGTAATTTGGTGTCTTTTTCCAATAATTTGTGTCTTTTTTAGTCATTTTGTGTCTTTTTCCAATAATTTTGTGTCTTTTTTGGTCATTTTGTGTCTTTTTTAAGTAATTTAGAGTTTTTTCAGTCATTTTGTGTCTTTTTTTGTAATTTTGTGTCTTTTTTAAATAATTTCGTTTTTATCAGTCATTTTGTCTTTTTTTAATAAATTTTGTGTTTTTTTTGGTCACTTTGATACTGCCTCCAGCGGCCCCATGTATTTGTGTTTGAGACCCCTCCCATAAGGACAAAATCAGCCTCATTACTAACTCTGAGTCGTCAGCTACATGAAAGAGGACTCCTCTTTCCTCTCCTGGAGGAGAAGACTCTGGTTGTGGTTGTGGCCAGGCAGAGTAAACACTACTGTACTGGTGGGAGATTTCTCTCTGATCATCACCGACCTCAACACTTATACGCTTTCCTTTCATGCACATCTTTAAGGTGCATGAAAAAGAGAATAAATTAAATTGTAATTCCAGGTGGAATCACAAAGGCGTCGACTTTGCATTCCACTGATGACTAGCAGATAAGACAGGTACCGACTCAGTGACGTCTGAGCCCTCCCACTAAATTGATACAAATGGGGTATTTATGTGGCATTGACTTCAAGTGGTTTGAATCTTTTCAAAGGTTTTCATTACTCAGCTTTACTGTAATGAAATAAATGTGATTATTAAACGGATCAAAGGAGGGTCGGGAGTTCATTTCACCTGCTATTTACTTCTAAAGTTGTCATTTTTAGCGTTGGTTTGTTAAAGAAATAGACATTAGACAAATAGACATACTCACTTTTTTTTTTAGATTTCAGATCAAAAGGCTTCCACTCATGTCTTTCTGTTAAATATGAAGCTACAGACAGCAGCTTATGTTTTAATGTTTAATGCTTTATTTTTGGATAGGGACAGTACACGTTAATGAACATCCAAAACATCTCTGTAAACATGACGGATTGTAGCAAAGCTGCTAGTTTGCATCCGTAGTAGAAATAAAAAGAAATACAAATATAAAAGACTGCAAGTAAATAGGTAAAATAAAAAAAGAGGAGACAACACACACACAACACAACACATCCCAGACCCCGACAGGATAGAACAATGCAAGAAAAAGTAATGTTCAAGTTTTTTCATCATCATTGTTATGTGATTTGAGCCATTGTGTCAGTTTTCCTTTTAAAATAAAAAAAATATATATATACAAAATGGGCAAATCTAAAAGTTTTACAATTTTGAAAACCTAAAAAATTATGTTTTTTAAGGGTCTTGTAGATATGGATGAAGAAGGGTTTTTTTATCCGGAGTCCTTGGGGCTTTTTTATAGCACAAAGGATGGAAACAGGAGCTAACTTGGTAGGTAAAACCAGGTAAAAACAAGGGTAAAAAAAAAAAAAAAGTAAAAACAATCACCAATACCCCAAAACCTCATTAATTAGCAATTGTACACAACCTTCAACCTTATGGAGGGTTATTTATGCATTATATCTTGGCCGGAACAATGGATAAGCTGTCTTATTGACACTTTGAAACCCTGCTCGGGGAACATAGGACCTTTTTTTTAGGACCCTTTTTCTGAAAAAGGGTCCTATGTTCCCCACTGTTGCGGGGTTAGGGTTAGCTCGAGACCTGCAGGTTTGCCACCCTTGACCTAATCTTTCCTCGTCTAGGCCTATTTGCATATGAGCGTCAAACAGCTCGTAGGCCTACATTGGCCTATTTGCCATGGAATTTTTGGGAAAAGCGGGGAAAAAGGGTATAAGAGTGGGGAACATAGACAGGCTCCCCTACTGGCCATAGCTACATATTTATCATACAGACACGAGAGTAGAGTATACATCTTCTTACTGAACTCTTCGCTGGAAAGAAAATAACTATAATTTTTTGGGTCATTTTGGGTCTTTTTTAAGTAATTTGGAGATTTTTCAGTCATTTTGTGTCTTTTTTTGGTAAGTTTGTGTCTTTTTTTGGTAATTGTGTGTCTTTTTTTGGTAATTGTGTGTCTTTTTTTGGTCATTTTGTGTCTTTTTCCAATAATTTTGTGTCTTTTTTGGTCATTTTGTGTCTTTTTTGGTCATTTTGTGTCTTGTTTTGGTCATTTTGTGTCTTTTTTTAGTAATTTTGTGTCTTGTTTTGGTCATTTTGTGTCTTTTTTTTAAAGTAATTTTGTGTCTTTTCTGGGTAATTTTGTGTCTTTTTCCAATAATTTTGTGTATTTCTTTGGTCAATTTGTGTCTTTGTTTGGTCATTTTGTGTCTTTTTTAAGTAATTTAGTTTTTTTTAGTCATTTTGTATCTTTTTCCAATAATTTTGTGTCTTTTTGTGTCTTTTTTTGGTCATTTTGTCATTTTGTAAAAGAAAATAACCACCCTTCCCAAAATGTCAAATTAGTCCTTTAAATTAGCATTCCTTCACATCAAAGCCATGATTTCATCTTGTAGAACCAAACTTTCATAATTTGTTAGAATCTATCTTGTCAATCAAGATCAGCTGGCGTCACTGAAAAATGCAGGAAGACAAGTCCTTGTCACTGCATCCAGTTCACTGCTTCCTCTGCTCAAAATAAAAATTCATTATTCAAGTCAGGAGCAGCTTACTTACTTAGCAAGACATCTTAACTGAGAACTGTGTGGCATATATGCAGGACCTGGCACTGTGTTTCAATGTCTCTGCATTAAGTGAATATGACATGACATGACATATATGATCAGTGGTAACTAAGTACATTTACTCAAGTACTGTACTTAAGTATAATTCTGAGGTACTTGTACTTTACTTGAGTATTTCCATTTTATGTAACTTTATACTCCTACTTCACTACATTTAGAGGCAAATATTGTACTTTTTACTCCACTTAATTTAGCTGACAGATTTAGTTACTTTTCAGGTCGAGATTTAACATAAACAAACATGATTAATTAAAAGTGTTTTTTTTTAATTAAATCTTATAACAGTATATTAAGTAGTTAAAATGAGCCATGCCATTAGAAAAATTAAAGCACTTACATAAATGCATCAATACAAATAGCCTAATGTAATAATATATTTGGAATAAATATTACAATCTCAGTGGATCCATTCTGCATAACGAGTACTTTTACTTTTGATACTTTAAGTACATTTTGATGCTAATCCTTTTGTACTTTTACTTCAGTAAGATTTGAATGCAGGACTTTTACTGTAGTTGAGTAATTTCACAGTGTGGTATTAGTACTTTTACTTAAGTAAGAGATCTAAATACTTTTCCCACCACTGTATAAGATGCAAAGCTGTACGCACAAAAGAGTGGGGAAAGAAGTACTGAGATCCTTTACTGGAGTGGAAGTGTTGACAAGCTCACCCACAATAAGTATGAGGGCATCATACTCATGGTGAAAACAACCATTTCAAACAGATGGTAGCTATTTTTGAAAAGTAGCCCAAATAGGGAATAAAGAGCTAAGAGGTGATGCTCGTCTATCATACACTGGTGATATGTTGTCAAGATGTTGTTGTCATAGAAACAAAAACCACGCTGGGAGCACTTTTTTGATGAAGCGCTGGGATTAAACGCTCTTCAGCGCCTTGCAAGCACCTGCATGAGAAAAACTCTATATCAGGGGTCTCAAAGTCAAATTACCTGGGGGCCGCTGGAGGCAGAATCGAAATGACCAAAACAGACACAAAATGACCCAAAAGAGTCAGAAAATTACTTTTTAAAAAAAAGACACAATATGACCAAAAAAAGGACACAAAATTACAAAAAAAGACCCAAAATAACTGAAAAAAACACTAAATTACTTTAAAAAGACATAATATGACAAAAAAAAGACACAAAATGACCAAAAAATACACAGAATTACCAAAAAGACACAAAATTACAAAAAAATGACATGTCTTTTCTTTAGTCATTTTGTGTCTTTTTTTGGTCATATTGTGTCTTTTTTGGTCATTATGTGTCTTTTTTTTAGTAGTTTTTTTTTTTGTCATTTCCATACTGCCTCCAGCGGCCCCCAGGTAATTTGACTTGGCAAAAAAATACACAGAATTACCAAAAAAGACACAAAATGAAGCAAAAAAAGACACAAAATGATTACACAAATCACCAAAAAAAGTAATTAAAGGGACCTTCCACACACAACACGGTAAAGTGCCATTCATATAAAACTCACATTAAACTTTCATATCAAGGTGGGGGCCACAAAATATTGTCACGAGGGCCGGTATTGGCCCGCGGGCCTCCAGTTTGAGCCCCCTGCTCTATATGGACTCGTGCCCTATCTGCTCCTATGACAGATGCTCACATTAGTACGGAGTGACATTTTTTAATACTGTATACACACTCGGAGGCCGGGTGTTTTGCTTTGCAGCCACCTTTTTAATGTAGCATACAACTGCATAAAATCTTATTGATTAAATAAAAAAAGAGCTGGCTTCCACTCCACTCGGAGAAAGCAGCACTTACAAATTGTAATCTATGGTGAGTAAAACTCCTCACATTTGTCTTTGGTCATTTTGTGTCTTTTTCTAATAATTTTGTGTCTTTTTTTATATTTTTGTGTAATTATTTGGTCATTTTGTGTCTTTTTGGCCATTTTGTGTCTTTTTTAAGTAATTTAGTGTTTTTTTCAGTCTTTTTGTGGCTTTTTTTGTAAATTTGTCTTTGGTCATTCTGTGTATTTTTCTAATAATTTTGTCTTTTTTTCGTAATTTTGTGTAATTATTTGGTCATTTTGTGTCTCTCTTGGTAATTGTGTGTCTTTTTTTGGACATTTTGCGTCTTTTTTAAAATAATTTTGTGTCCTTTTTTTTGTAATTTTGTGTCCTTTTTTTTGTAATTTTGTGTCTTTTTTTGGTCATTTTGTGTCTTTTTGGTCAATAATAATAATAATATCAAACAAGTTTCATATGATCCAAACCCAAGACTAGAAAAAGACACAAAATTATTACAAAAAGACACAAAAACTACCAAAAAAGTAATTAAAGGGACCTTCCACACACAATACGGTAAAGTGCCATTCATATAAAACTCACATTAAACTTTCATATCAAGGTGGGGGCCACAAAACATTGTCACGAGGGCCGGTATTGGCCCGCGGGCCTCCAGTTTGAGCCCCCTGCTCTATATGGACTCGTGCCCTATCTCCTCCTATGACAGATGCTCACATTAGTACGGAGTGACATTTTTTAATACTGTATACACACTCGGAGGCCGGGTGTTTTGCTTTGCAGCCACCTTTTTAATGTAGCATACAACTGCATAAAATCTTATTGATTGAATAAAAAAAGAGCTGGCTTCCACTCCACTCGGAGCAAGCAGCACTTACAAATTGTGATCTATGGTGAGTAAAACTCCTCACATTGGCGCGCTGCCCTTTCATTTATCACGGTGAGAGTAATCACTGTTTATCTGTTTCGCATCATGGCTCCTACCTGCACAGCAGTCACTTTTAGTGGCATTAAGTGAACATGAGGAATTCAACGTGCCTGGAAATATCACCTGGAGCACCGCCTTAACCCAAACATATACGGAGAAGGCATTCATCACTGCAAGGTGATCGCAATATTTCAAATATTGAAATGGTGAGATGTAAAAAAAAAAAGGATTTAAACCCAATCGGGTTAGAGGTTCAGTAACTGCAAGGTAACTCCTCTAAGTGCTGCGAAGGATAATAAATTAAGTGAAGTTTATGGGCTGGGATGATGAGCCAAACAAGGTGTGAGGAGGAAAGAAGAAGAAACCTTGGGGGAGCTAATGATAGAAAGGCATCCAGAGGAGCTGCGTGGTCCTGATTAGATCTCACCACATGGCACATGAGTAATTCATCTGCTCTTAATGTGCTGCAGCTGCAGTCTAATGAGGGAGGCCCGGAGAGGAAGCCTGCAGGACACAGGCTTCACATGACTCTGCAGCTATCGGTCACCTCCGAGGTGTGGAGGGCCAGTTCATGCAAGACTTCTCTTATGCTTCCTAAACATCAGGAGGTTTGGAAAAAGACTCCTGGAAAACTATCAGCTCACATCTGAAGACTAAAAAGTGTTCAGAGTTTTTAGTCTCAGACTGAGATTTTAGACCAGGGGTCTCAAACTTGCTGGCCAATTGCGGGCCAATTGTGGCCCTCGTGACGATATTTTGTGGCCCCCACCTTGATATGAAAGTTTAATTCTGTGTCTTTTTTGGTAATTTTGTCTTTTTTTAGTAATTTTGTGTCTTTTTTTGGGAATTCTGTGTCTTTTTTGGGAATTTTGTGTATTTTTTTTAAGTAATTTTGTGTATTTTTTTTAAAGTAATTTTGTGTCTTTTTTTAGTAATTTTGTGTAATTCTTTGGTGATTTTGTGTCTTTTTTTGGTCATTTTGTGTCTTTTCTAAGTAATTTAGGGTTTTTTCAGTCATTTGTGTCTTTTTGTTAATTTTGTGTCTTTTTTGGTAATTTTGTCTTTGTTTGGTAATTTTGTGTCTTTTTGGGGAATTCTGTGTCTTTTTTGGTAATTTTAGGTATTTTTTTTAGTAAGTTTGTGTCTTTTTTTAATAGTTTTGTGTCGATTTTAATAATTTTGTGTATTTTTTAATATTTTTGTGTCTATTTTAGTAATTTTGTGTAATTATTTGTTCATTTTGTGTCTTTTTTTGGCCATTTTGTGTCTTTTTTAAAGTAATTTAGTGTTTTTTTCAGTGATTTTGTGGCTTTTTTTGTAAATTTGTCTTTGGTCATTTTGGGTCTTTTTCTAATAACTTTGTGTCTTCTTTGGGAATTCTGTGTCTTTTTTTTAGTAATTTTGTGTAATTATTTGGTAATTTTGTGTCTCTCTTGGTAATTTTGTGTATTTTTTGGGACATTTTGTGTCCTATTTAAGTAATTTAGTGTTTTTTCAGTCATTTTGTGGCTTTTTTGTAAATTTGTCTTTTTTTGGTAATTTTGTGTCTTTTTTTTTAGTGATTTTGTGCCTTTTTTTGGTAATTTTGTGTCTTTTTGGTCAATAACAATAATAATATCAAACATGTTTGATATGATCCAAGCCAAGACTAGGAAAAGACCGATATGAAACAGAGCAGATTACTACCTTAAACTTGAGATGACGGAGCGCCGTGACTCCAGTAAAACTCCTAGATTTACTAAAGACTTTCAGTTTTTAGTCTGGGACTGTGAACATCGTTTGGTTTAAGCCCAGAATTACAGTTCTTGTATCTTGGATGTGAGAATGTAGTGGATGACACATCAGGCCCAAATGGCTCTTCAGTTTGAGTCAACTGGCAAAATCTCCAACGACGACTGAAAGATCTTGATATTTACTCAATAATACCACACACTATGACTGTATCGCTCACAATAAAAGATTCATATTAGTTTAACAAAGGTCATTTTTGTTGCTGGGTTATTGTAAAATGATTCAGTAGTTTATTCACAGCAGGATGCAGAGGAAAAATGTTGTTATTGTAAGTTTCTGCAAACCACAAGTGCGTTGATATGAAACATATTTTGGCACCCTTAAGCTTTTCTAAGGACTGGACCGTCTGCAGAGGCTCCATGTGGCTGTGACAAAATAATTATACGAAATGAATTACATTTTTTTCTTTACATTTTTATTTTTATTCATCATTGGCGTCAGCCTATAAGAATTTGTATTCAAATTCCATCAAAAACTCAACAAATAACAGATTGGACATTTCTAATTTTTAAATTAACTTGAGTTGTAACAGGGTAGGCGTAATAAGCTATGCTTCAGCCTTTTCCCTCCAAATGTCTATTATCAATTTTCTTTCTTTGTTTACTTATTGTTTACTTTGATCAATGTTTTTTTCTGGTTTGTTACTTCTGTTTTAATGACATGTATTGACCGAAATAAATGGATATGAAACTAAACTAAACTAATATGTGCATCAGAGCTTTCAAAACTATCGAAAGTCTACAGCCCGGCACCTTAACATCTAAATTTGGTCTTCTAGTTGGGTGGCCTTTTCCCTCACATCAAAAAGGAGGACACTTTGCATCCACGGGGACACACAAGCAGATATTTGTTTGGTATGATCCGGTTTAAAAAGAGTTGTACTCCGATTAGCTCGATGCTAGTCAGTGCTAGCATGTCTCTGATAGCTGCTTTGCCTTTGCTGCTCACATCCACATGGTTTCGACATTGTTTTTATTTATTCTATTGTATTTTATCGTACTTGAATACTGGACTGCTGTGACAACCGAATTCCCCTATCTATCCATCCATCCTTCCTTCCTTCCTTCCTTCCGTCCGTCCGTCCGTCTGTCCTTCCTTCCTTCCTTCCGTCCGTCCGTCCGTCCGTCCTTCCTTCCTTCCTTCCATCCATCCATCCATCCATCCATCCATCCATCCTTCCATCCTTCCATCCATCCATCCATCCATCCATCCATCCTTCCGCCCGCCCGCCCGCCCGCCCGCCCGCCCGCCCGTCCGTCCGTCCGTCCATCCATCCATCCATCCTTCCTTCCTTCCTTCCTTCCTTCCTTCCTTCCTTCCTTCCATCCATCCATCCATCCATCCATCCATCCATCCATCCATCCTTCCTTCCTTCCTTCCTTCCTTCCTTCCTTCCTTCCTTCCTTCCTTCCTTCCTTCCTTCCTTCCTTCCTTCCTTCCTTCCATCTATCTATCTATCTCTTAACAAACCTGTGTTCTCTTGCCCATTTCGAGTAAAGGAGGTCTTTCACTTTGGCATTTTCAGACTTTCAGTAGCTTAGAGCAACACATGGCTCATTTGAATATTCAAATGATCATCAACATGTGTTGATAGGTCACAACACGAAAATGGTCGGCTGCGCCCGCAGCTGGACCGGGCATTTAAAAGCCGGACTTCAAGTCTAGTTTTGAGTTTTCCTAGCTAGGCGAGCTTAAGATTCCTGAGATATTTCTTATGAGATCATATTTATAAATGCTTATTATGGCCTATTAGTAATGTTGATAGGCTAATTTAGACTCAGTAGGCTGTTTTATCTTCATTGTGAGGCTCAAAATAAGGTTTGCGGCTCCGCTCTTTTGTCAGTAAAGGTTGCCGACCCCTGGACTGGACTTTCAACCAACTCAAATGTTAAACCATTTGTGTCAATAGTGACACTGAAACAAACAGGTGGAGCAAACAACGGACATTACTTTATGATTTTCTACTTCTTCTTGATCCCAACATGATTTTAAATAGCACTAACCATTCGGTTTGTATGTATGTGTTGTTATTATTATTATGATGTGTCAGTATTTTTGTAAAGGGAACCGTTTTTATCATCAGCAACGATCTTCTCACGACTTACCACTTGAATATGAACCGTATTGTACGGAGGACTTCTCATGTCAGAACAATTCAACATCGTGATTTCCATCTGAAGTCAGTACAACAATTAAATTAAATTAAATTCACCCATAAAAACATGCAGTACTTAAACTCAGACACCGACTCTTATGCGCTCGGCGTCCATTATTACTCTTCTCAAGTGCTTGTGTGACACAAAACCTTTAAAACTGCACCGTTATATCAAGTGTTTGCCCTTCACATTAGTCTGTAGATTTAAAAAACACACATCTTTTGTTCTTTAAACAAGCAATAAGGTTTAACAACTGCCTGCTCTGTCTACGCAAACACCTCTTTACATATCAAGTGCTCTATGGAGCCTCGTTGCTATGCTCAGAGGGCTGGCGGCTGGATTCATATCTGAGAGGTTTGAGAAATGAAGAGTAACAAAAAGATCTACAGCAGCAGCAGCAGCTAGCAACGACGTAGCGCTGGCAGCTCCTCTGCAGCTTCGCCTTCCAAGAAACATCTTTTTGTGTCTGTTTTTTGTCATTTTGTGTCGTTTTTTAAGTCATTTTGTGTCTTTTTATGTTTCTTTTTGTCTTTTTTTGTCATTTTGTGTCTTTTTCTGTCTTTCTTAGTCTTTTTCTGTCTTTTTAAGTCATTTTGTGTCTTTTTTTGATCATTTTGTGTCTTTTTGTGTTTCTTTTTAGTCATTTTGTGTTTTTTTAATCATTTTTTTGTAATTTTGTCTTTTTTTAGTCATTTTGTGTCTTTTTCTGTCTTTCTTTGTCTTTTTCTGTCTTTTTTAGTCATTTTGTGTCTTTTTTTGATCATTTTGTGTCTTTTTTAGTCATTTTGTGTCT
Organism: Centropristis striata; assembly: GCF_030273125.1. Taxonomy (NCBI): domain Eukaryota; kingdom Metazoa; phylum Chordata; class Actinopteri; order Perciformes; family Serranidae; genus Centropristis; species Centropristis striata. Next base: position 4,404,112 of record NC_081524.1, on the reverse strand, counting down.
TTTTTTAGTCATTTTGTGTCTTTTTTGATCATTTTGTGTCTTTTTTTAGTCATTTTGTGTCATTTTTTAAGTCATTTTGTGTCTTTTTGTGTCTTTTTTTAGTCATTTTGTGTCTTTTTTGATCATTTTGTGTCTTTTTTTAGTCATTTTGTGTCTTTTTTTGATCATTTTGTGTCTTTTTTAGTCATTTTGTGTCTTTTTTTAGTCATTTTGTGTCTTTTTTGATCATTTTGTGTCTTTTTTTAGTCATTTTGTGTCATTTTTTAAGTCATTTTGTGTCTTTTTTTAGTCATTTTGTGTCTTTTTTGATCATTTTGTGTCTTTTTGTGTCTTTTTTTAGTCATTTTGTGTCTTTCTTTTAATCATTTTGTGTCGTTTTTTAAGTCATTTTGTGTCTTTTTGTGTCTTTTTTAGTCATTTTGTGTCTTTTTTTAGTCATTTAGTGTCTTTTTGTGTTTCTTTTTATTCATTTTGCGTCTTTTTTGATCATTCTGTGTCTTTGTGTCACAAAGGGATCTACAACAGCAGCTAGCAACAACGTAAAGCTGGCAGTTCCTGTGCAGCTTTGCCTTCCAAGAAGCTCCTCATCCGACACAGAGCCGGGCATAAGAACCAGCAGCCCAGTCACAAGAAGCCCTAATAAGGAAAGGCCTTATGAATTATTGATTGTGATGGCCCCCCTCACTGCAGCCCAGCGCCCCTTTAAGATACACATTCCCGTTAAATCCAACAGGCTTTGCTGGGCTCTCAGTTGTGGCTCTCTGAGCACAGCAGCTCTCCAAGAGAAAGGCAGCAATGGATGCTGCAGAAAGAGAAACCAATTAGAGGCGGCATGGTGTCCTCCAGCCTCCTGCTCCCTCCACGCTGCTCCCATCATCTCTAACTCCTCTCCACTGGCTGGAGTCAAACCTTTCCCCAAGCAGCGCCCCCCTAATGTTGGCCTGCCACTCCTCATCTGAGCTCCAGGCCTTTACTCCTCTTCTCTGAGGTCCACCGCCCAGACCCCCAACACTCACTACCAAGCCCCCCGATGGACAGTTTGTTAGTCTGTGGTGGTGAGACCACAGTGTGTGTTGTTGGGAGCAACACACAAACCCACAAGTCTCTAGATCACTAAACACCCAGTCAAATGTACTAACAATGAGGGTTTTTGGGTCATTTTGTGTCTATTTTGGTCATTTTGTGTCTTTTTTTGGTGATGATTTCAAAGTTCTGGGAAAGTCCCATATTGCATAGCGTCACTCCCACATTTATTCTGATTTTGTGTCAGTTTGTGTCTTTTTGTGTCTATTGTAGTCATTTTGTGTCCTTCTTTGGTAATTTTGTGTCCTTTTTTTTGTAATTTTGTGTCTTTTTGTGTCTTTTTTTGTCATTTTGTGTCTTTTTGTGTCTTTTTTTAGTCATGGTATGTCCTTGTGTCTTTTTTTAGTAATTTTGAGTCTTTTTTTGGTCATTTTGTGTCTTTTTTTGGTCATTTTGGGTCTTTTTGTCTTTCTTTTTAGTCATTTTGTGTCTTTTTGTGTCTTTTTTTAGTCATTTTGTATCATTTTTTTGTCATTTTGTTTATTTTTTTAGTCATTTTGTGTCTTTTTTGATCATTTTGTGTCTTTTTTTAGTCATTTTGTGTCATTTTTTAAGTCATTTTGTGTCTTTTTTAGTCATTTTGTGTCTTTTTGTGTTTCTTTTTAGTCATTTTGTGTCTTTTTTTAGTCTTTTTTTGTCATTTTTTCTTTTTTTAGTAATTTTGTGTCTTTTTGTGTCTTTTTTTTAGTCTTTTTGTGTCTTTTTTTAGTCATTGCGACACTGAAACAAACCCAGAAGTCTCTACTTCACTAACCATCCAGTCAAATGCACTAACAATGAGGAGTTGGGGGTTTTCCACCGGATTGGGTGGTCCCTGAACTCATTGTGCATTCTGTAAACACGTCAGTCACCACCAAGGACAGACCAGCCAGTGTGTTTAAGATGCAGGGACTACATATATGAAATCACTACCCTAATGCTAATAGATATTGACAAGTAGGCAATCTTGTTTGATTATATTTGCGGTTCAGTGCCGTCTGAAGTCAGTTACGTCTCTGCTGCACCTCACAAAACAAGCTGCAATTTACAAATGATGTATAAATATCAAGTGATCAGTCTCTGTCAATTAAATGATACAGTATTTTTACACTGTACGTAGTTGCTTTAGAAAATTAAATGCAAATATTCTTAAAATCATTTTTTAAGAAAAAATAAAATGCTTTGAAGGTTTTCTTAAGCTCTATTACCTGAGGTGAAAAACCAAACATATTTACAGTCGAACCCTAAATTAATAATTAAACACTGGAGCTGCGTTCAAAGACACTCGGACGTTTGAGCGGCGGCTGCTGAAGCAACAAAGTGACAAACTAAAGAAAACAATTAACTTCAAGACATTTTGTAATCGAGTTAGGTGATCTTATTACCTAATTTGTCAAAAAAAAAAAAAAAATTAAGGAGGTCATTTGTGGTCATAATCCTGTGATAAACTGCCATGGTTTGTAATTTGTCAAGGACATTTTCCACCACAAAGTCCCTACCACCAAACACAGAGGTCATGTGATTATATTAGTCCAGGGGTCGGCAACCAAGGCTACGTTCACACGAGGACGGTCTGAACAGAAGACGCAAAAGTGGCGTCGCGTCTTCACTTTTTATTCCTCGTTTAGACGAGCGTTTTCAGGAGGAAATCTGCTGCATACGGTGACGCAAAAGTGTGTGAAATTGGATTGTATGCAGCCAGGCGGCATCACTTAAAGCCATAAGAGCATCTTTGGGCATGCAGAAGTTTTCACGCCACACATTTTCATCACTACTCCTTCCACAAAGTTCTCCACCATCACTAGATCTCCCAGGTCTCGTTCACAGCCGTCTGGCTTGCCTCCGACCAATCGCTGCATCCAGAATGTGATGGAGGTAATTCCAGATCCTTCTCTGTTCACTAATACTATCTGTACATATCCTGGACATTTGGTGGAAAGACTCCTGTAAGTTTATTAGAGCTGCCAGAGCAGCTTGAAGGTCCCACCATGGAAATAATCCCACGTTTGTTTATTTTCCTGTCCTGGAGCATGTATGTGACGTAAACACATACGTGACGTGAGCAGATCAGATCAGAGTTTTGTGTCTTGTCAGTGTAGACGAGACGCTACGGAGGAGAGGATTACACTTTTCCACTTTGGAGGCTGGTTTCAGATTTTTGCGTCTTTAAGCCCCCAAAACGCCGTCACCGTCTAAACGAAAGGCACTTCCGATAAAATATTTTGTCGTTTTTACCCGCGAGCGTCCTCGTGTAAACGGGGCCTCAGATACAAGACATGTTTTCAGTTATTTCACACTTTTTTGTTAAGTACATAATTCCATATGTGTTCATTCATAGTTTTGATGCCTTCAGTGAGAATCTACAATGTAAATATTCATGAAAATAAAGAAAACGCATTGAATGAGAAGGTGTGTCCAAACTTTTGGCCTGTACTGTACTTATACTGGCGCTCGACAGCGTATTTATGCGGGTTGATGTTTTGAAAACGATGTTGTGTGCACAATATTATTTTTGAAAACGGGTGAGTGGTGGCCGTATACCCTGCAATGTTTAAACGTGGCCTTGATATGTCAAGTAAAATACAGACTTTATTTGTGCAAATGTGCTGCACAAAACTCAGAGATTGGGGGGTAAATTTAATGAAACGTCTGCTGGACACCAGTGAAGGTTTGGCCAGTTTTTTCTATTTCCTGTCATCCTTTGGAGAGAATAATGTTGAGATGAAAGGACCATGGACATGTTCGTTAGCTGCAGCCCTTCCGCTCGCCTGCTTTGTGTATATTTACAGAAGATTATTACTCCTCGGTATTTTGCTTGCAGTTTTATTCATTCCCTCAATGAAATGACCCCAAGCCTCCATCTCAAGAGGCCCACTTTATTAACCAGGGGTGAAATGATTTGAGCTGAACAGAGACAGACCTGCACTGTGTGCAGCGTTTCACTTCCATATTACAATCTCTTGTGACAACCGCAATGAAATTCACAAAAATAAAGAAGTAAACTTTTACTCTCATGGCTATTTGACTTGCAACAAAAATCACCAAAAAAGACACAAAATTACCATAAAAGACACAAAATGACAAAAAAAGACACAAACTAATTAAAAAAAGACACAACACAAAATTACCAAAAAAGACACAATAAAAGACACAAAAAAGACATGAAAATGATTCAAAAATGGACAAAATAGTCCAAGACTCCATAGAGTTAATCTTTTGTGTTTTTTTGTAATTTCTGTGTTTTTATCTGTGTTCTTTGTAATTTCTTTGTGGGTTTTTTATATGTTTTGTGTGTGTTTTTGTGTGGGTTTTTTTGTGTTTTGTGTGTGGTTTTATGTGTTTTGTGTGTGTTTTTTGTATTTTTTATGTATTTTTTGTGTGTTTTTATGTGTCTTTGTGTGTGTTTTTGTGCGTGTGTTTTTGTGCGTGTGTTTTTGTGCGTGTGTTTTTGTGTGTTCTTTGTAAAAAAAAAAAAAAGTTTAATGTTTTTGTGTGTTTTTTGTAATTTTGTGTATGTTTTGTGTCTTTGTGTGTGTTTTTTTTGTAATTTTGTGTGTGTTTTTATGTTTTTTGTGTTTTTTACGTGTGTTTTATGTCTATGACTTTTGTTTCCATTTGTTTCTTCCAGGACTGTTTGAACAGAATCCAGAAAAAGGGGAAAAAGAAAAATCCCAAATGAAGGCAGGGATCCAGTATCTGTTATAGAATTCGTTGCCCGTCCACACAAATGAGAGAGCAGCAGGCAGATCTGGTATTCATGTGGCTGCTCACCTCGAGGCCAGTTCTTCACTTATATATGACTGTGTATAGTATCCATTCCACAGCTCGCCATGCGAATCTCTGCCTCTCCCTCGCTCATCCAGGCAGGTCATAGGGGCTGCCAGATAAGCAGAGCTATATTGAAATATTCAACAGCAGTCAGAGACTAGACCAGGGTGTTAATGCTCGGTGGATGGAGAGCAGGATAAGGGAAGAAGAGGAGGAAGAGGAGGAGGATGGAGGAGAGAGAAGAAAAGAGGAGATGGGATGATGGAGATGATGAAGGCTGAACTAATCAGCTTTCTGAAGGCGACGACCACGATGCAGAATCCCTCCGCGGTGGTTTCCTGACATGCAGAGCCCTCTCCTGGCCGCACGGACGCCCTGTTTACCACTTCACCTCCTCTTCTACGGCGGCCCGCAGGGAAAACACAACGGCAGGTCAGAAAACACAACAAATCAGAAAAAGCAACAATAAATCAAGAAACACAGCAACAAATCAAAAAACACAAAAAATCAAAAAACACAACGAGAAATCAAAAAATACAACAACCAATCAAAAAGCACAAAGACAAAACAGGAAACACAACAACAAAACAGGAAACACAACAACAAAACAGAAAACACAACAACAAAACAGGAAACACAACAACAAAACAGGAAACACAACAACAAAACACGAAACACAACAACAAAACACGAAACACAACAACAAAACACGAAACACAACAACAAAACAGAAAACAAAACAACAAAACAGGAAACAAAACAACAAAACAGGAAACACAACAACAAAACAGGAAACACAACAACAAAACAGGAAACACAACAACAAAACAGAAAACACAACAACAAAACAGGAAACAAAACAACAAAACAGGAAACACAACAACAAAACAGGAAAAACAACAACAAAACAGAAAACACAACAACAAAACAGGAAACACAACATCAAAAACAGAAAACACAACAACAAAACAGGAAACACAACAACAAATCAAAAAACACAAAAAATAATTAAAAAAAAACAACAAAACAGGAAAGACAACAAATCAAAAAACACAAAAAATAAAAAACACAACAACAAAACAGGAAAGACAACAAATCAAGAAACACAACGACAAAACAGGAAACACAACAACAAAACAGGAAACACAACAAATAAAAAAACACAACAACAAATAAAAAAACACAACAACAAATAAAAAACACAGCAACAAATCAGAAAACACAACAGCAAAACCGGAAACACAACAACAAATCAAAAAACACAAAAAATATAAAAACACAACAACAAAACAGGAAAGACAATAAATCAAGAAACACAACAACAAAACAGGAAACACAACAACAAATCAAAAAACACAACAACAAATAAAAAAACACACCAACAAATCAAAAAACACAACAACAAATAAAAAAAAATTTAAAAAAAGAAAACACAACAAATAAAAAAAACACAACAACAAAACAGGAAACACTATGTTTTTTTTATTTGTTGTTGTGTTTTTTTTTATTTACTGTTGTAATTTGCCCTTCAGGGCCACCTCCTCTTCTCCTCCACTCCTTCATCAGATCTGCTCCACCTGACCACTGGCCTTCCATTACAGATCAGTGCCGATGATTGTTATCACACGGCTCTGGAGTTGCAGTGTGGAAGCAACAGCAATCAAGTTGGGCAAAAAGTGTATTATCAAGCCTGATATGATTTCTCATCATGACTTTTAAAGTGAAGGAAAAACTCAAAGAACTGTCAAACTCCAACATGATTGGACAGAAATTCTCTCACTGTTAAAATAACCCTCTGGAGTCTCCAAAATAAAAGCTCCCAATAATCCAGACTTGTTGCCTCCATCCAGACTAGAAAACAAAGCAGCGTGGAGCCCTACTGTAAATTTACCTCTAAAGTTCTGGCTGTAAACTCCATGAGGCCAGTTTCAGTTTGTTGATGATATACCAAGTAAAACTGGAGACAAGCTCAAATAGATTTAGTATCAAATGATAGAACTGGATGGAACCCTCTTACAGTATTAGGGCCACGGGGCAATCGCACCGAGCACTACTGTTATACTGTGGATTTTTTCTTCTTCCTCTTCCGGACGCAATTTCGTCCGGCTACTAGTCCAAATTAAATATCAAAGCATGCGGTTTGATCAGAATCGGCAGACGCGGTTTTACAATAGAGGCAAGGTAGGCAACTGCCTGGGGCCCCACCAACTTCCCCGAACTGCAGGGGCCCCCAGACCAGCTGCCCACTCTCCATTCAGCTGGGAATCGGGGCCCTCAGTGATCCCCAGCCATTGCGTTTTTAAATGTAAATGTAAATTTGTATGTTTAAATCGGAAACAAAGACAACAAACTAAAATACAAAGAAATAAAGTATCCGTCTACACCCCCTCCCATTTCGTGTTATAATCACAGTCTATGGTTATAATGGACTATTCCATCCAGGCCATGATCGCGAGAGTTCCAAAGTTATGTGACGGAAGTGGAGGGAAGTTTGGAAGACGTTACGTGAGCGGTGAAATTGATATCAACAGTTGGAAAATGAAACTACCCAAGTGGTGCCACCAAAAGAAGGAAGCGGGAGGAGGCGAAATCAAAAAATGACACACTCCCGAAGTTGACAACATTTTTTAATGTTTCGACAACACCGCCGGTTGTCGAGGAGCAGCAGGAGGCAGCGGCTAATTCAGAAGGGGAGGAGGTAACCATAGTAACCGCGTCATGCTCGAGCTCTGACAGAAGAGATGTCAACAATGAGGAGGTGGTGAGGAGCAGTCCTGATTCTGTTGTTGTCATCATCGGAGATGATCCGGCGTTGTGGCCCAACGTTTTCAGTGACTGTCAACGTAAACTGCAAACTAGTAACTAACTGTAAAAAATGTTTGTAGAAATTACAGTAAAACACTGTAAAATTGCATCTGAAATAGGTCGTAAACATTGTACATCACCCTAGTAGATACATTTAGTTACTGTAAATCAAAGAATAGTATAAAACTTTAAATTCTACAGCCATAAACTGTAGAAAAGAAAGTAAAGTTGTAAAGTTAATGGAGAAATACCATGATGACACAATTATCCTAAAAGTAATGGGATTATTCAGTATAAAATTACAGTTTTTGCTGATATTTACATTTACATACGCTCACTGTATTTTTACAGTGAAGTTCTGGCAACCACAGCTGGTATTTTACCGTAATTTAAACAGATTTTTGTTTTTACAGTGTATATAGCCTATATGTATACATATGTATAGTTGAAATGATCCCTATCTTGACAACAGTGAAACGCTGCTTACATAAATCTATCAATAATAATAATAATCAAATAATATATGTAAAATGTAAAAAACAATCTGAGTGGAGTCATTCTGCATGATGAGTACTTTTACTTTTGATACTTTAAGTACATTTTGATGTTGATACTTTTTTACTTTTACCTCAGTAAGTTTTGAATGCTGGACTTTTACTTGTAGTGGAGTAATTTCACAGTGTTGTATCAGTACTTTTACTGAAGTAAGAGATCTGAATACTTATTCCACCACTGTTAGTTACATTCCAACAGTGCGTAAACAGCGTCAGGTGAGTGTCACCATGGTGCTCACCTAGCAGCAGGATTTTAACCACGTTCATCATGGTATTTCTCCATTAACTTTACAACTTTACTTTCTTTTCTACAGTTTATGGCTGTAGAATTTAAAGTTTTATACTATTCTTTGATTTACAGTAACTAAATGTATCTACTAGGGTGATGTACAATGTTTACGACCTATTTCAGATGCAATTTTACAGTGTTTTACTGTAATTTCTACATTTTTCACAGTGTGTGTGTGTATATATGCTGTAAATATATATATACAGCAAAAACAGTCAACAGAATTAAATAACATAAAACTCTTTTTGTTAAAAGTAAGGATTTGAAGGGCCCCCTAGCTAAATTCGCCTTGGGCCCCCAAATTGCTAAATCCGCCACTGAGAATCGGTGTGCTATTACTTTTCTCTGTGGAATACGAAAACTGCCCAAAATTTTGCATTGAAGTGAATGGGACGGCCGGAAAAAAATTCGCAAAAAAGAACAATAATTGGAGATTTTTAAACGTCTACTTCTCTGACATAATTTCACCTAGAGACTCCATTTAAACTTTTAACAGTAGACACAAGTCTTGTGTATCGGTGTATTAATCCACGTTTCGATAGGTCACATAGTTTTTTATCAATCCCTGTTCAATGACCATGATCATTTTTGGAGAAATTCTGAGATTATAATGGGTGTGTATTGCACGGAATGTTCGTGTCACAGTGTGTGACATCATCGCCAGAGTGTAGAGGGAGAGAAAAAACTGTAAAAAAATAAATTTGAAAACTGCGCTCCAGGCCGCAAATTTCACTCTACAGAGATAATTTATACATAGAAACGTAGGAAAATTAGTCTTCTCACTCACAATCCTCTGGTAAAGCTGTCAGAGTTATAGTTTGGGCGTAGGACGCACAGATGCGCCACCAACACCACCAACAGCCTCATTGAGTCCCATATTAAAAATGCAGGAAGATTTCTGAAAAAGGGAGATGTAACAGTTTTTTTAGATCGCTCTAACAAAGCTATTTTTTCATTTTTCTTCACGAAAAACATATGTAGACGTTCAGGAAGAACTCAGGACGCTCAAAGTGAAGTCGGATCAATGATAGGTATTATGGTTTTGCCTAAAATGCTTTGGCTCTGTCCACCTCTGGCTGCTGTCACTGTTCCGGTACACAAAAAAACTCAAAATGACACAAAATGGCTAAAAAAGACACAAAATGACAAAAAACAAATACACAAAATGACTAAAAAAAGACAAAAAATACTCAAAAAGACACAAATGACTAAAAAAATACACAAAATGACCATAAAAATACACAAAAAATACTCAAAAAGACACAAACTGACCAAAAACGACACAAAAAGACACAATATGACTAAGAAAATACACAAATAGACACAAAATGACTAGAAAATGACTAGAAAAACAAAATGACTTACAAAGACACCAAAAGGATTCAAAATTGGACAAAAATAGCCCTTTAAGACTCCAGAGGGATAAACTAAAAATGTGAAACTTGAAAACAGTGGTGGTGATAACAGTATAAGGTTTTGTTTTATTTCCAGGGTAGAAAAGAAGCCTGAACCTTGTAATCTGTCTTGTAATCAAGCTGGTAAAGAATTGAGTCGGGGAGAAGAGAGAGAGAGCAGCTGATGTACTGAGATAGTAAATAAGCACATAATCACCTTCTCCTTGTCTCAGGCTGGAACAGGATGTATGGTCACCTGGTGAATAATGAGCTCACACCTGACGATCCATTGTTCAAGTCTGTTAGTTAAAGACAGCTGGTGAGGATATTAAGGTTACAACAATGGAGTCCATGGAAACGCCGGAGCACCATTTCTTCATGACGTCACCACGTGAAAACCTTCAGCAGCATGTTTCCTGCTGGCAGCTCAACTCTAAAGTTTTGGCTTTTAGTTCCCACGTCCAATTTAATGCATCAACTCTTTTTTTTTTTGCAGAGATTTTTCTAATTTTGCAGTGTGCATTCAGCATTTTTAATGCAACCTTTCGTGTTTACTGTTTGTTGTAATTTCTGTGTTTTATCTGTGTTCTTTGTAATTTTTTTGTGTTTTTTTGTGGGGGTTTTATGTGTTTTCGTGTGTTTTTTGTAATTTTGTGTTTTTATGTGTTTTATGTGTGTTTTTGTATTTTTTAATGTGTTTTTTGTGTGTTTTAATGTGTTTTTTTGTAATAAAAAAGAAAGTTTAATGTTTTTATGTGTTTTTGTGTGTGTGTTTTATGTTTTGTGTGTGTTTTTGTAAAAAAAAAAAATTGGGGTAAAATTGTGTGTATTTTTGTGTTTTTATGTATTTTTTGTATTTTTAATTTGTTTTTTGTGTGTTTTAATGTGTTTTTTTGTGTTTTTTGTAATAAAAAAGAAAGTTTCATGTTTTTATGTGTTTTTGTGTGTGTGTTTTATGTTTTGTGTGTGTTTTGTAAAAAAAAAAAGTTGTTTTGGTAAAATTGTGTGTGTTTTTGTGTTTTTATGTGTTTTTTGTATTTTTAATTTGTTTTTGGGTGTTATGTGTTTTTGTGTGTTTTTTTGTAATTTAAAAAATGTTTAATGTTTTTATGTTTTTTGTGTATGTGTTTTTGTTTTAGCTGTGTTTTTGTGTTTTGTGTATGTTCTTGTGTGTGTTTTTGTAAAAAAAAAAAAGTTTAATGTTTTTGTGTGTGTGTTTTTATGTGTTTTTGTATTTTTTTATGTGTTTTTATGTTTTTTTTTGTCAAAAAAATATTTAATGTTTTTGTGTGTGTTTTTTCTAATTTTGTGTGTGTTTTTGTGTTTTTTATATGTGTTTTTTTGTGTTCAAAATGTTGATCCAGTAAGTCAAAATGAAAAAATAATAACCAGGTCATATAGGTGAGGTTGTGCTGATGGTAAAGATTTTTAAGTGGTTTATACAGAATGAAAAGGAGTCAAAAACCGACAAAATAGCCCCAAACTCCAAAGGGTTAAAAAACAAAACGACCTTTTGGTGGAGGAATGAGAAGCACCTGGCCAGGCCGTTGGTTTGATGCTGTTTCCTGGAGAAAGTGAGTCTCAGCAGCCTGAGGAGGTTTACTCCGGCCCGGCAGGGAGCAACTCAGGGAGAAGTTGCTCCGGAGAGGACACATCTTTATGTCTCCGCTCATCAAAAAGCAATATTCTTCTGTATCTAGTGGGAACAACATCTTTTAGTCCCCTGACGCCCCCGTTTGGTTTTGGATTTGTGAGAAACCTTTTTTATTGAACCATCTGTCATGTTTGATGACACGCTGCCATTCAAATGTACAGAAGAGGAGCTGCTATTACAAACAGTCACATATGGAAAAAAACCTGACAAATCAGCATTTTAGAGCCATGATGAACTGAAACGTACTTACAGCTTTTTTAATTAACTTTCCAATTGTAACACGAATGTTCATAATGTTCATACACACTGTAAAAAATGTTTGTAGAAATTACAGTAAAACACTGTTAAACTAGAAAATTTCCTCTGGGGAAATTGTGAAAGGGCCGCGGGGGCTACTGCCGGTGTGTGTACACTATGATGAGACTCTTAAGAGATTTATAACAATTAATACTAGTAATGTTATGATACTATATTATATACAAGGAGCACACCTACAACAAGCATTCCTTTACAAGTATTTATTTATACAGCAACCTATGCCCTTTAACCTCAAAGTGTGTGTGTGTGTGTGTGTGTGTGTGTGTGTGTGTGTGTGTGTGTGTGTGTGTGTTTGTGAAGCATGTGTATCTGGTCATTTTGTATCTTTTTTTAGTTATTTTGTGTCTTTTTTTATTCCTTTTCATGTCTTTACGTGTCTTTGTAAGTCATTTTGTGTCTTTTTTGTGTCTTTTTTTGGTAATTGTGTGTCTCTTGTTGTGTCTTTTTCAGTTATTTTGTGTCTTTTTTTAGTCATTTTTGTGTCTTTTTTTGTCATTTTTTATGTATTCTTTGGGGTTTTTTTTTTTTGGTAATTCTGTTTTCTCATTTTGTGTCTTTTTTGCTAATTTTTTTGTATCTTGGAGCATTTGTATGTTTTTTTGGTCTGCTTTGTTTTTACGTCTGAATGTGATGAAGAAGTCATGCTTTGGCGCTTTTGGAGACTCCAGAGGGTTAAATGTGCAATAAAATATTGCTTGTGTATTTGTACATGTACAGATCATTCTGACTGTACTGCACTTTCAAAATAAAAAAAAGTGATTGTGCACAAAAATGAGAAATGTCATTGTCATACAAAAAAAACTGTTATTGTTGGTGAGTCTCATTATTTAAATCAATGCATTTGTATCTTCCAAATATACTTAAATGAGATGTTTAAATAATAAAATAAAGATTTTGAATGCTTGAATATCATCTTTGCCATTTTGTAATGTGCTAATGTGGCCCTCTGATTAAACACTGGCCCCTCCTCGGCCCCCACAGTAAAACTGGTCTAGAACCGCCACTCATATGGTGGTTCTAGACCAGTTTTGCCATGAAAAAATGGCAAAGATGATATTCAAGCATTCAAAATATTTGAATGTCTTGAAAAAGACACAAAATGAGAAGACAGAATAACAAAAAAATAAAACCCACAGAAGACATAAAAATGACAAAAAAAAGACACAAAATGACCCAAAAAAAGACAGAAAATAACTAAAACAGACACAAAAAAGATACATAAATGACACGAATGACAAAAAAGACACAAATGACCAAAAAAGACACAAAATGACAAGAAAAGACACAAAATGACAAAAAAAAAAAAGACATGTAAAGACATGAAAAGGGATCAAAAATGGACAAAATAGCCCTATAAAACTCCAGAGAGTTAAACTATTATACAATGTAACATTCTGGGTTCCTTTTTGTGTACAATGAGATATTGTTTGAAATATAGAAAACTAACCTATCATATCAAGCTACATGTCAGTGATTTTATTTCTGTGAATATATTCACAGATCTTTATTCAACTGTGCTTGCTCAGAATTAGCTTTTTCAGCTCCCTGGCATGTGGTTTGACATTTTACCCACATGTAAAACTGGAAACCCACCTTGCAATAATCTCTGCTGGTATTTCAGTGATAGTCTGACAGACGCATACACGGGCTGCAGCAGGAAGCAAACAGAATAACTTTCCTGGAGCTTGCGGTTGCTTGTACTGTATGTTAGTCGGCATCAGATTCCATCAAGAAAACTGTTTGATAAAACTTAAGCAAACCCTCCTCCCCCCTCTGCAAAGTGCCAGTATTATTTTTGACATTCTCTAGAAACCGGGAGTCTTCAAAGACGGCGTGTTTAAACCTCGAACTGTTTGAAATATCAAAGCCGTAGTATGGCAACTTTCTAAATGTCACCGTGGGGGATCTTCCTCCCTTTTGATGCTCATTTCATGAGGAACAGTAATGACAGGTCTGAAGGTGTCTCAGCAACCCTATCAATGCACAGGCACTGCTCTTATGTCATCCCTGTTTGAAAACTCACTTTGAGGATAGGAACATGAATCATTATTTCATTCCCCAAACCTGCACATTTTTCATCTTCTGAATGATGTAAATTTACGACTCTCGGAGTAATTGCAATTGTCATTTTCCTGGATTTCCAAGGCCCCTATCAGATGTGTCTATTAGGGCTCTAAAAGCACTAAGGATTCCATTCACATCTAAAGGAAATACTGGCTTAACCTAATTTATAAGGCACATGTTGGTGCATAGAAAGTCAATGAGGAATCTCTTTATTGCTCCGAGTATTGCTGCATGCTCTAAGGCTGCTACTGACAGACTAACAGTGGCGGTTCTACACAGGGGCCTACAGGGTATCAAATTAATAATAAAATTATCAATTTATAACAATGAACAATGGAACAATTCTAACCTTTTGTTCAATCAATATCTTATTGTACACAAAAGGAACCCAGAATGTGAACATTGTATAATAGTTTAACTCTACGGAGTCTTATAGGGTAATTTTGTCCATTTTTGAATCCTTTGAATGTCTTTGTAAGTCATTTTTTGTCATTTATGTGTCTTTTTTTGGTAATTTTGTGTCTGTTGTTGTGTCTTTTTTAGTTATTTTGTGACTTGTTTGTCATTGGTGTCATTTATGTGTCTTTTTTGTGTCTGTTTTAGTTATTTTGTGTCTTTTTTTGGTCATTTTGTGTCTTTTTTTTGTCATTTTTATGTCTTCTGTAGATTTTTTTTGGTCATTGTGTGTCTTTTTCAAGACATTCAAAGATTTTGAATGCTTAAATATCATCTTTGCCATTTTTTCCTGTGCTAATGTGCCCCTCTGATTAAACACTGACCCCTCTTTGGCCCCCACAGTTAAATTGGTCTAGAACCGCCACTGCAGACTAATGATAGTTATATACAATATATTGAAGTTTATTTTCGTAGGATAATCCCCTTGAGTTGTCACAACTCGTTTACGAGGGGGTCCTACACACAAAACATCAAAATATAACACAACTCAGCACAATACAATGAAAGGAAACAATACAATACAAAAAATAAAAAACAGACAAGACAGGCATATACAACAATCACTTAGACGAAATTGCAACCAGAGTTTGAACAAATATTAGATGAAATATGGTGGATGTAAGTTGCACAAAATACTGTTTTAGATAAGTCGGGAAATCAAAGTAAATACATTTAAATATAAATTGGAACCAGTGTATCTGTCGTCGAGTATGAAGAGAAGAGAATTGAAGATACCGATACAATGAACAATGGTGAGTATGATAAGGAATATCAAGTATAAATCTTTAGATTCTATTGTACACTTTGTTAAGAGGAGCTACAACACATTTAGAAGAAGAAATGTACACGACATCACAATAGTCAAATATCGGAAGGATCAGTTGCACAACAAGTCTCTTTCTGACACGATTAGTAAAACATTCACCATTCACAACTAAAGGAAATACTGTCTTAACCGAATTTATTGGGCTTGTGTTGGTGCATAGAAAGTCAATGAGGAATCTCTTTATTGCTCCGAGTATTGCTGCATGCTCTAAGGCTGCTACTGACAGTATAATGATAGTTATATACAAGCCGATGGGCTGAACAGCAGGATTTTTATGTAGAAATGTGAGCTCCACTAATGGCTGCATTGACCCAACAGGGTGTATGTGCACACAAGGCAATCCATCCCAGCATAATGCCTCCATTTTATAATTTGGGGCTGAGACAACATGATTGTTACTCTATTTGATGGTTATCCGGCTCTCAGAACACTTTGGGACTGTTTGTACACTGACTCGCTCTCATTTATCAGCGTCTGAAACATTCATTTCTATTCTACCCAATGCTGAACCAATCCACCTCACAGAATGTCTAATAGGCTTTAATTAAGCTGATCAAACCTCCCTCCCCCCCTTTTTCCTGGCATCCGTTTGGGACGAGGATAGCTGCAGATTAAAATATGGTGCTGATTGCTATGCACACAGTGTGCACAATGACTTCATGACCAGCTAATCAGCTCATCAATGGTGTTAATGAGCAGTTGCTGCGGTAATTTATATCAACACCCGGTTTCCCATTCAGAAAGGAGGAAAATTTCACCTTCGAGGACCTAAAGTTTTCACTTAGGGACATGTGTGTTCATTGATTGAGAAACAACAGGAGCACAAACTACACTGCAAAAAAGGTGTTTAGTCTAAAAACAAAATAAAACACTAAATCTGAGGGAAATGGTCTTGCTGCATGGACAGATAATTTACCTTGAATACGATTTCTTAAATTAAGATTATTAAACATTGTTATCCAACACTTCTAAATCCAAAGGTTTTTTTTTATCCTGGTAAGAAACAAATAATTGTCAGGTCACTCTGCTCGGGCCAGATCATCGCCGCTTGCAGCTTTAATTTATCTCTTTTGTACATTTTTTTGTCTTTTTTTTGGTCATTTTGTGACCAAAAGAAGATGTAAAAAGACACAAAATGACAAAAAAAAACACACAAAAAGACACAAAAGACGTAAAATCACAAAAAAGATACAAAAAGACAAAAAATTACCAAACAAAAAAGAAACAAAAAGACAAAAAAAAATTCTAATCCTGGTAAGAAACAGTTCATCGCTGCTTGCAGCTTTAATTTATCTTGTTTTAAGAGTTAATTTCTTATTTTAAGCGTTCAACATGCTTATTTCTAGATTTAATAATCTTAATTATTAATTAAACTTGTCAAGTGAAATTATCTGTCCATGCAGCAAGATCATTTCCCTCAGATTTAGTGTTTTTATCTGGTTTTTAGAAAGCCCTTTTTTGCAGTGTGACAAGTCTGTTCTGGAGGTTTGACATCTTTTACTGGCAGGTTTACTGGCAGCTAAATGCAAAGTTTTTTTCTTTAAGATGGAAATGATATGAAAAAGAAGGCTCAAAGAAAGACAAAATAGGAAAAAGAGTGAATGTCTACCTGCCCCGAGGTGACATGTTCCCTGGTCAAAATACACAAATGTAAAATGTTAAGCTTCATTCATAATGTATATAAAAGTCCTAATGATATGAGATGCAATACGGCACAAAAGAGTGCAGCTTCCCACATGTAAAATATACTTTAAGGTAGCAAACTAAATCAAATCAAATCAACTTTATTTATAGAGCCATTTAAAACAGCCACAGCTGATACAAAGTGCTGTACATGGCAGGACAGACCAACAATAAAAACAGAGAACAAATAAAAACAACTAAAACAGAGCGAGTCTCAAGCTGGGTAAAAACCAGTAAATAAAAGTGGGTTTTAAAATTATTTTTTTACGCTGTCGTCAGCGTAACAATGGAAAGGTTTCGAAGGATAGAACCTAGGGGAAGCAAGTAAAAGGAGAAAAGCAAAGGTCCTAAAATTGAACCCTGTGGGACGCCATATAAGAGCTATTTTTAAATAGTTCAATATTTTAGTTAATATTTTTTAGTTTATTTAATTTGCTTAATTGCAGAGAGTTAGATAATTAGATAAATTTAACCATTCCCAAGTCTGTACTTGGCAGCTGAAGCCAGCAGCTGGTTAGCATAGCATAGCATTATATACTTGAAACAAAGCATGTTCTAGCATGGTTCTGTGCAAAGGGGATAAAATCGGCCTTGTAGCTTCTCTAAAGCCCACTAATAAAGATGCTAAATGCTGGCACAAACCATGGTAATTAGGTAAATATTCACACTTAAACTGCAGTTGTTTATAAGGATTAAACAAACAAGATTGAATGTGCTAATTAGTGAGCTTTCGAGGGGCAGAGCTAAGCTAGCTGTGCCCCCTGTTTCCAGTCTGTGTGCACAGCTAAGCTAACAGACTCCTACTACATATTTTCTGTACACACGGGAGTGGTATCAATCTTTTCATCTCATTTTCAGCATGAAAGCAGATGCTAAACTATTCGTTTAACCAAAAATATTCTGAATTAAAAACAAGATTGCTTACACCTTTCTAGAAGAATCATCTTTTTGTAGTGCAATGGTTGCATTGTTTGACTTGTATTAAATAAAGCTACAGTGCTATTTTCCCCCTTTCTTTTCTTATCTTGGCTTTTCATGAGGTGTCAGTGTGAACAGTCCTCGGGGATACAGAGTCAGCAATGTCCCTGACCATCAGATTAGATATTTGAGTGGGAAGTAGTAGTTCACATGTGCTGTTGTTCACAGTGCACCTGGGAACAACCAAATGCACTTACGTTATTGCTCTCCATTTGGTACCACTGGCCTTTCTGTCCATTATTGTTCACAGAAGGACAGCTAGTGATTTGAGGACTGGTACACTGACAGCTGTCTGCACACACACACACACACACACACTGATTGAGACTGTAAATTTACCTCCAGGAGACTTCTCCTGTATGCATCATTAACCCTGTCATTAACAAATCTCTCCTGCTGCAAACATCTCAAGTGCTGCTACAGCGGCTTGCTAAAGTATTAATAACCCTGGGATGTTTCACCCTTTTGTTGCTTTTACACATGAAATCATAGTCAATATCATTTGGCCTTTTTAAAAGAATTTGCAAAAAAACCCCTCTTTAACCCTTTGATGCACAACATGGGTTTAAAGTGACCCGATATACATGAGTTTGTATGTTCTATATCTTTGCAATAAATTATTTTCATCATTCAGTATTCCAGGTTTTCATCAGTGAGTTTGTTTCTGATCATCATACATCCTAATTTTATGTTTCCCTTTATTCATTTTTTAATAAAATCCCTTTTTGTGTCACTACTCTTCTAATGCACAACATGGGTCAAAAATGACCCATATCCATTTTTTTAGCTAAGTAGCTTGCTACGCTAACTACGTAGTAAACTTCTTGGCTAAATATTAAGCTAAGTAGCTTGCTAAGCTAACTACTTAGCTAACTTCTTAGCTAACTACTTGGCTAAGTAGCTCGCTAAGCTAACTACTTGGCTAAGTAGCTTGCTAAGCTAACTACTTAGCTAACTTCTTAGCTAACTAAGACTAACTAACTAGTTAGCTATGTAGTAATACAAAAACCTTTTTTTCTTCATAAAGTATGAGAGGCAAAATGGAAATAATGATCAGTTGTTTTGTATCATTTTTGGTCATTTTGTGTCTTTTTTGGGTCATTTTGTGTCTGTTTTTTAGTAATTTTGTGTATTTATTTTTGTTGTAATTTTGTGGTTTTTTTGGTCATTTTGATACTGCCTCCAGGAGCCCCCAGGTAATTTGAGTTTGAGACCCCTGATGTAGATAATAACCCTTGCTTTAAAGGGTATGAATACTTATGCAGTCATCTATTTTACATTATATATTTCTAATTAATTTAATTAATTAATTGATACTATTTTTAAAAAATCTCTTTTCACTTTGATATTAAACATAATATTTGTGCAAATTCTTTTTAAAAAGGCCAAATGATATCGACCATGATTTTAATGTGTAAAAGCAACAAAAGGGAGAAACATCCAAGGGGTGTGAATACTTTAGCAAGCCACTGTACCTATTACTGGTCGTCAGAATCTGTCCAGGCAGACAATAACTGTTAATATTGCCTTCACACACTGCCCTGTGAGATGTTATGGCATTTGCTCCAGCATGCAGTGCATGGTCAACACCAGTCTGACCTGTTTTGGACTTTGTGTGCAGTGTGGTAGGCGTTAGAGAAAGAGCAAAATATTTAAGTCAACAGGCCAGGGCTGCTGGCTGAGAGCAGAGCGGTGGTGTTGCTTTGGCTCGTCTATTGTGTCTTCCCCTCAGTTTGACATTCAGCATGGTTTCCCCCATGCTCCTGACCTCTGACCCCTTCACATCCTTCTCCCAGACTGCTGGTGACTCACTCCGACCTGACTCGTGGGCTCTGCAGAGCTCCAGAAGAAGAACTGGAACCGTCCTCCTCCAATAACATCAATATTTCATCTTCCAGGTGGGCTCATCCAGTGAGTTTCTGCGAGGCCTTCTGAAGTTCATTTTATTTATTTATGCATTTCTGTCCTTTTGTTTTTGATAGGAACAACAACACAATATTAAAGAAAAGGGCTGCACAGATTCTATTAACCCATTCAGACGTGTTTGGTTAACTCTTGACATGATTGTCTCCCTGTAGGACGACAATTTTTCACAATTAAATGTGTCAATCATCCCTGCAGGGGAAAAAAAAACCCACAGAATTGGACTGTACAATGCACCTTCAACCTGTCGGAGTCACATTGCCTCTTTTTCAGAAACTTAAGGTATATTCAGATCAGGAAAACTTTCCAAAGCACTTTAAGACTTATTTTAAATGTAATTCTCACTCTTATCCAATGCGTCAATGTTTAGATCTTCATCCGACAAGATTTATTTCATGCAGAGGTCAATTTATTGTTAAATTTAGGGACTAAATTATGGATAAATACCTTTTTTCCCATCTGGCAAAGAACTCCATCTCTATAAAATGTTTCAAAAGATGTCTAAAAGCTCATTTAACTGCTGTTTTAAAATTCTAATTCACACACAAATACACTTTTATAACATGTTCATTTTTGTTTTTTATTGTTTTTGTTATTGTCATTATAACTTGTTGATGTTAAACACTGTAAAAAAAAAAAAAACGGCAGCTGTGGTTGCCAGAACTTTGCCATAATAAATATGATATATTACAAAAAGTTGCACCGTATTTATTACGGTAAAGTTCTGGCAACCACAGCTGTCGTTTTTTTACCGTAAAAACAACAGTTTTTTTTTTACAGTCTATATGTTATCTTTGTCATTTTATGTAATTCTAACTGTGCAAATAAAATAAACCTAAACCTAAACCTAACCATATACTTACATAATTTCCAGTTTGTTTCCAAGACAGAAAAATCAAAAGGTATTGAACATTATTTCTAATTTTCTTGTGTTAACTTTTTTCCTAAGTTAACACAAGCTCTCTCTACTTAGATAAATTAGTTCTCATAGACTTTATATGGCTGCCATCTCCGATCCGCAATCTTTGATGAAGTGGCTCCTGCCAAAAACTGAAACCTATGCACTGCAGAAAAAGAAAAGAAAAGAAAAAGAAGTTGGGTGAACTCAAAATTTCAAGGCAACAAACTTCGATAACATTTTAAGTTGGACAATTAAACTAAATATTTTAAGTTCTGTTTTTGAGTTTGCTCAACTCTGAATTCTGATTTTTTTTGTCAACTCAACTGTAAATTGCACTAACTTATAATTTACATTGTAATAACTTGTCAGCTAATATTGCCACCACAATTTTGAGTTAGCATTGATGGCTACTCTTGTAGCAGTAACAAGCAGTGCCGCTAGCATCAGTTAGCCGCTAGCATCAGTTAGCCGCTAGCATCAGTTAGCCGTTAGCATCAGTTAGCCGCTAGCATCAGTTAGCCGCTAGCTTTCGCGAATGACCGAATTTCACCGCTTTCCTGAATTTCACAACAAAGAAATAAGAGTTATCAGAACTATTGTCCCTTGTTGTGAACCCCAACTTAAAGATATAAGTAACAATAACTCACCAACTTGTTTTTGAGCAGACAACTGGCTTCCTTTGTTGTGCTAACTTACATTATTGCCCTAAATGTCAGTAATTTATATTTCCAAGTTTTACCAAATTAAATCACTGTTTTAGGCCAAAAAATACAAGTTGGCTTTCTTGCAGTGTAGTGATAGAGAGCATGTGGAAAAAAGTGGTCCTATAAACCTAAACCTAATCTTATACTTACATAATTTGTTCCCAAGACAGTAAAATCAATGGGTATTGAACATTATTTCTAGGTTGTACCTAGTTAATTGCCTTTTTCATACAGTGTTCATATATAACAGGCAGGATAGGATAGGAGAGGTGACATGTGGTAGGTTTCTCAAGCGACTTTTTCCTAAGTTAACACAAGCTCTCTCTACTTATTATCCTGAAAACAGTCGAATTCCCAGGACACTTTTGTAACACTTTCTGTGTTACTCTCTGCATGGTTGATGTTATTGCTTCAAGAGGGTCCTGTGAAGTCCCCAGCTCCTCAGAGCTGATGCAGCGTGGAGTTGGAACCATCAGGAAACAAAGGAGTGAGGGAGCAGCAGCTCCCATTTTCCAGAGCAAGTTAAAAGCACCACAGCTCCTTCTAATGCTCAGAGGCCTATTTTAGATATAGGGAGCTTTTAATGTCTAATGCACACTGCTGGGCTCACTGACAATGTCGATGGTAGAAGAGGGACTTCAATACAGCAACAAACATGGAATGATCCACACTTTTAGAAAGAGGGATGTGCTGCCTGCATGAGTGAGCTGCAAATGATGTAATTTGAGTGAAAGTAGCAGGAAATTTACATATTTCAATTGCTGTTTTCATTGAAATATTGTTGGAATTAATACTTACTTATTTAATAAATTGGGTTACTTTGCGAGGATTCATTTTCTGTGCCTGCTTTGGTGGGGTTGCAGGGGTTCTTGAGCCTATCTCAGCATGCACTGGGTAAGAGTGTGTGTGTGTGTGTGTGTGTGTGTGTGCAATGGGGAGAAGTGTTGTCAAGTGCTTTGTTCTGCTCTCAGGTTAAAAGCACTAAAGAAGTACGAAGGATAACATGTCCACAGTGAATTGTGCATCCATAAGCACAGCCACAATGTCGTTTTTCTGCATTTTCTGCCGTTATTAGATCGGCATAATGGAGCAATTACAGTCAACTGTGGAGATTTCAATAAATAATCATTTGAATAAATTGTGTCAGACAAATAAATGAACAATAATTTAGAGTCAAGCTATTTCATTATTCATTTTCGCACCAAGTTTCCTATATGTTTTCCACAATTTTCTGTGGTAGTAATGTAGTCATACTTAATTCATATTTATCTATTAATTTATTAATATATTTACTGAATATGGAACGCTTTGAAGCTACATAGGAAAAGAGGAAGAGTGAGATGAAAAGAGATCGTCATATTTGAGCCAGGGACGTTAAGTTATTGGTGGGTGCACTGTAAAAAAAAAACTAGAAAATTTCCTCTGGGGAAATTCTGAAAGGGCCACGGGGGCTACTGCCGGTGTGTGTACACTATGATGAGATTCTTCAGAGATCTCAAACTATTAATACTAGTAATGTTATGATACTATATTATATACAAGGAGCACACCTACAACAAGCATTCCTTTTCAAGTATTTATTTATACAGCAACCTATGACCTTTAACCTCAAAATGTGTGTGTGTGTGTGTGTGTGTGTGTGTGTGTGTGTGTGTGTGTGTGTGTGAAACGTGTATCTGGAGGAGTGTGCGCGTGTATCTGTAACTATAATCACATCAAAGGATCAAAGGCAATCAGAGCAAAGATCAAAGGCAATCAGAGCAATCAACAGAATTAACTGCAGCTGTAGAATGTTCCGGAACAGTGACAGCAGCCAGAGGTGGACAGACTGGAATTTCTGGCCTCGAACAGAAAGCATTTTTGGCAAAACCATAATACCTATCATTGATCCGACTTCACTTTGAGCGTCCTGAGTTCTTCCTGAACAGCTACATGTTTTTTAAGCATATTTAAATTAATCTCTTATTTTTGTATTCATCATTATATTTGTCCAAACAAATGTACCTTTAGTTGTACCAGGCATTAAAATGAACAATAAATTGAAGAAAACAAGGGTGGTCTAATCATTTTTTCCATGACTGTAAAAACAAAAAGGTAAAAAGAAAAACTGACTCATCCATTTGTACACTAAGTGTATTTAAAACAACATTTCTGATAAAATAACATGTGTACTTCAGTCGTTAAAGCTGAAGCATGCAAAATAAAAAAGCGTTAACATTTTGAATAGACCTCCTCTTGCAGCTCTCCTCTCGTCTCTGCTTGCTCGGCTGTTTTCTAAAGGGCGACCGGGTCACAAACTTTCTCTTTTTATAGCTGAACAGCACACTCAAACATGTTTCTGCAAACATTTGAGGCAAAAGGCAATGCAGCAACAGAATCTTGGTTCGTATTTGATCATTGCTGCTTGCTTTGACAGTTTAACTGCAGTTTACAGGCAGTCAGTGAAAGATTGACAGCTGTGGCTCAGACTACACCACTACAGTTTTTTTTTTTTTTCCCCATTCAAGCGCATTGAATTCTTGCAAATGCCATTAGATAATAACAGGAGGCAGAGAAACATGATTATCTGTTTTATGTATTTTTGTCAGGATATAGTCAACAACTTTACACAAATATGACAAAATATATTGATATAAAAGTTACCAACTGTAGCTTTAGAAATGTTTTTTTTTTTTACCCAATAAGCTGTAAACATGAGCTTAACATGCTTTCACTCGGCTGATATGGCAAGCAATTGACATCAAGCACATACAGAACATCATTAAAGGCGGGAAAGTGGATACGTAGTTTTGTAGTATTTGTAGTATTTGTAGTTTTTTCCACCTATTTTCGGTCTCTTGGTCATTGAAATGCATCAGAATACATGTGGGAGTGTCGCAATGCAACATGGGACTTTTCCAGAACTTTGAAATCATCACCAAAAAAAGACACAAAATGACCAAAAAAAGACACAAAAAGACACAAAATGACAAAAAAAGACACAAAATTACTAAAAATAGACACAGAATGACCAAAAAAGACACAAAATGAGTAAAAAAGTCACAAAAATTACCCAAAAAAGACACAAAATTACGAAAAAAAGACACTCAATATCAAAAAACACAGAATTACCAGAAAAGACACAAACTTACTTTAAAAAGACACAAAATTACCAAAAAAAGATGCAAAATTACTAAAAAAAGACACAGAATTACCAAAAAATACCCAAAATTACCAAAAAAGGCACAAAATGACTCAAAAAATACAAAATTACTTAAAAAAGACACAAAATACAAAAAAACCCACAAAATTATTTTAAAAAAGACACAAAATTACCAAAAAGACACAAAATTACCATAAAGACGCAAAATTATTTTAGAAAGACACAAAATTATTGAAAAAAAGACACAAAATTACTCAAAAAAACACTAAATTACTTAAAAAAAGACACAAAATACCAAAAAGGACATAGAATTACCAAAAAAGACACAAAATTATTTTAAAAACACACAAAATGATTGAAAAAAGACACAGAATTACCAAAAAAAGACACTAAATGACTTAAAAAAGACTTTCCAGTGGTTGTGTAGTCAGGGGGGCTGCAGAGTTTGGTTTGTTACAACTCTCAACCCTTTACATGTATTCATCTGGTCCATTGTAAATATCATAATACTGATGAGTGCAGCTTTAAAGTGTTTTGTTGTCAATCTTTAATCAAAGCTTTCATAAATCTAATGTATGATAGACTACATAATCCTGTGTGGGAAATAAAACCAGGCTGAATCAATAGTGGGGAGTAGAAGTGGCTCTCACCCAGAGCAGGGCCAAGCACAACTCATATCGTTTAACAGCACTCATTTAATAAAGCACAATTACAGCAGCTGTAGCGATAGGCTGCACCGTGTGGCTGGACACACACCAGCACTGGATATAACTCAGAGGATCAGCTCTGTTTTACTGCTGCGTATTGTATTAGCGGGACACGAGGCCGTGCATTTCAAGGAAGCAGATTCTCAAGGGATCAGAAGCTGGTTTTACCATAACGGATGACCAGGTGCTTTGATGGAATTGCAGAGGCCGTGCACAGCTGGTTGTGGTGGAGGAGGGGTGAGGGGGTGGGGGGGGGTGAGGGGGATGTGGGGGGTGAGGGGGCGGGGCTAAAGCAAGGAGACTCACACACCTCACAGAGCTCCATCTGTTCGCTTCGTCAAGTCCTGATGGGCAGATTTCCTGTGCCAGGATCCTGCTGGCAGCCCCTCCTACTGGCAACACACACACACACACACACACACACACACACACACGCACGCATGCATACAAACACACACACACGTATGTACACACATGTACGCTGTACACCAGGGGTGTCTAACTCAAACGCTGGAGGCAGCATCAAAATGACAAAAAAAGACACAAAATTACTGAAAAAACACTAAATTACTTTAAAAAGACACAATGTGACAAAAAAAGACACGAAATGACCAAAAAAAAAGACAAAATTACTAAAAAAAAGACACAAAATGAAAAAAAAGACAAAAAAAGACACAAAATGACAAAAAATACACAAAATGACAAAAAAAATGCACAGAATTATCAAAATAGACATAAAATGACCAAAAAATACACAAAATTATTTAAAAAGGACAAAAAATGATTTTAAAAACACACAAATTTACTGAAGAACTGACTAAAAAAATACACAGAAATACCAAAAAAGACACAAAATGACCAAAGAAAGACAGAAAATTAAAAAAAAAGACAGACATTTTAAAAAAAGACACAAAATGACAAAAAAAGACACAAAATTACCAAAAAACACAATTATTTTAAAAAGACACAAAATTACCAAAAAAGGCACAATTATTTTAAAAAGACACAAAATTACAAAAAAAGACACAAAATGCCCAAAAAAAGACACAAAATGACTAAAAAAAGACACAAAATTACCAAAAAAGACACAATTATTTTAAAAAGACACAAAATTATTTAAAAAAAACACAAAATTACCAATAAAAAAACGCAAGATTACAAAAAAGACAAAATGACTGAAAAAACACTAAATTACTTAAAAAAGACACTAAATTACAAAAAAAGACACAAAATACCAAAAACAGACACAGAATTACCAAAAAAGACACAAAATGACCAAAAAAAGTAATTAAAGGGACCTTCCACACACAACACAGTAAAGTGCCATTCATATAAAACTCACATTAAACTTTCATATCAAGGTGGGGGCCACAAAATATCGTCACGAGGGCCACAATTGGCCGCGAGTTTGAGACCCATGCTGTACACAGTGACACAAACAAACAGATGTACAGTACACACACACACACACACACACACACACACACACTGACTCTCCACAGCTGTAATTGAAAACCGCAGTAAGGATGTCAGAGGGAGTAATAAGTCATTTTCCTCCTCCTGTCCTTGACTTTGTGATCTCGGGGCCAGAGGAACGACTCTGGAGAAAAGCTTCAGCCTTTCCAACAGACCAGGGAATCACCATCTGCTTTTACACGCCGCTCGGTGATAATTAACCCACAAACCCACAGTTGAGACTGTTCAAAGATGACACGGGGAACTCTGTTTGTCATCCCAGCGCTTCAGTCTCGTCTTCAGTGGCTGAGAGGATTTGTCTCAGCGAGGTGCCTCCACTGTGAGTTTAAATCACTGTTGACAACAGAGTTTCTTCCTGGATTAGATCTCCAGTTTCATTACCACGGCCCCCGATAGCATCTCCCGCAGAATTGATAGATAGAAGGTGGCTTATTATTTTACACGAAGATGTTTCCCTCCTCGCCAGACTGAAATTAATTTCCAGTTAAAAGAGACTTGTGTTGCCTGGATGTAGGACGGAGGCACATGTTCCCTTTTTGAAGCTAAGTGATTAAACGTTCTCCTATATTTCAAAAGGGACTGAAAAAACATTGAATTACTTTTAAAAAAAGACACGAAATGACCAAAAAGACACAAAATGACCAAAAAAAGACAAAATGACCAAAAAAAAGTCACAAAATCACTAAAAAAAGACACAAAATGACCAAAAAAAGACACAAAATGACCAAAAAATGACACAAAATGACCAAAAAAAAGACACAAAATTACTTTAAAAAAATGAAACGAAATTGCTAAAAAAAAAAGGCACACAAAATGATTTTAAAATATACAAAAAATTACTAAAAAAAAGACAAAAAATTATTTTAAAGGACACAAAATGACCAAAAAAAGACACAAAATTACTAAAAAAAGACGAAAAATTATTTTAAAGGACACAAAATGACCAAAAAAGACACAAAATTACTAAAGAAAAGACACAAAATTATTTTAAAAAAGACACAAAATGACCAATCACTGTTGACAACAGAGTTTCTTCCTGGATTAGATCTCCAGTTTCATTACGACGGCCCCCGATAGCATCTCCCGCAGAATTGATAGATAGAAGGTGGCTTATTATTTTACACGAACATGTTTCCCTCCTCGCCATACTGAAATTAATTTCCAGTTAAAAGAGACTTGTGGACAGAGCCACATGTTCCCTTTTGAAGCTAAGTGATTAAATGTTCTTTTTGAAGTCGCTTGTCAATCAGTATAACTTCTCTGCAGATCTGATCTGCTATATTTCAAAAGTGACTGAAAAAACAATAAATTACTTTTAGAAAAAAGACACAAAATGACCAAAAAAATTACACAAAATGACTAAAAAAGGCACACAAAATTATCTAAAAAAAATACTAAAAAATATCTAAAAAAAGACACAAAATAACCAAAAAATACACAAAATTACTAAAAAAAGACACAAAATAACCAAAAAATACACAAAATTACTAAAAAAAGAAACAAAATGATTTAAAAAAAGACAAAAAGTGACCAAAAAAAGACACAAAATTACTAAAAAAAAAAAAAAGACACAAAAGTACTGAAAAAACACTAAATCACTTTTTTTTAAAAGACACAAAATCACCAAAAAATACACAGAATTACTAAAAAAAAGACACAAAATAATTTTAAAAATGACACAAAAAAAGTCAAACTTGTGTTGCCTCGATGTCGGAACATTAAATCACTAAGCTTCAAAAGTTAATATGTGGCTCTACATATTCCCTTTTGAAGCTAAGTGATTAAATGTTCTTTTTGAACTTGCTTGTCAATCAGTATAACTTCTCTGTGGATCTGATCTGCTATATTTCAAAAGTGCAGGCTGTGTGGGCGGACACCTTTGTGTTTATAGCTGCATGTGTGAAGATACACTTACTGTATTGGCTGCTGCACAGAGTCTCTTCACCACGGAACAATTAATTTAAGAGCTATGAGAACAATGGGGCTTCACATACTCTTCTGCTTTGTGTATATCAGGGGTCTCAAACTCAAATTACCTGGGAGCCGCTGGAGGCAGTATCAAAATGACCAAAAAAAGATACAAAATTACTAAAAAAAAAAAGACACGAAATGACTGAAAGAACACTAAATTACTTTTTTTTAAAAAGACACAAAATTACCCCAAAAAAAGACGCAAAATTACGAAAAAAATACACAAAATTACCAAAAAAAGACTCAAAATGAACAAATAGACACAAAATGACCAGAAAAGACACAAAGTGAACAAAAAAGACACAAAATGACCAGAAAAGACACAAAGTGAACAAAAAAAGACACAAAATGACCAAAAAAGACACAAAATGGCAAAAGAAGACACAAAATGACAAAAAAAAGACACAAAATGACCAAAAACATGAAATCTTAAAAGTGCAGTGTAAAAATGCCCAAAATTACTTCTTGCTATAAATGTTGGTCACAGTAAGTGGTTATTACTAAAAAAGACACAAAATTACTTTTAAAAAGACACAAAATGGCCAAAAAAAATACACAAAATTACAGAAAAAGACACAAAATAATCAAAAAATACATAAAATTACCAAAAAAAAGACACAAATGAACAAAAAAAGACACAAAATGACCAAAAAAAGACTCAAAATGAACAAATAGACACAAAATGACCAAAAAAAGACTCAAAATGAACAAATAGACACAAAATGACCAGAAAAGACACAAAGTGAACAAAAAAAGACACAAAATGAGCAAAAACATGAAATCTTAAAAGTGCAGTGTAGAAATGCACAAAATTACTTCTTGTAATTAATGTTGGTCTGCTGTTCTTGCACTGAAAACAAAAGAAATCACAGTTAGTGGTTATTTTTTATTTGCTTCAAACCTTTTGTTTTCCTATTTATACTGTTATACATGCATTTGAGCATGAAATATGTTAAATTACTGCACTGTAAACACATAGACACAAAATAAACAAATAGACACAAAATTACCAGAAAAGACACAAAATGAACCAAAAAAAGACACAAAATGAAAAAAAAAGACAAAAACATGCCAAAAAATCGCCCCAATGTTATCCTATGGAGAGGCTAGAGTGATGACATCATCAAAAAAAAAGACACAAAATGAGATGACAGAATAACCAAAAAAAAAACCCACAGAAGACACAAAATGACCAAAAATGCTGTAAATATTTCACTCAGGGTAAATAATACACAGCACCATGCTCTGAGCAGGAGTCAGCTCAGTGGATTCAGTCCAGCAGATATATGCAGCCTGGTGGAGCTGTCCATGGTGCTGAAGTCAACCAATCAATCAATATAGACCAGGGATGGGCAACTGGAGGCCCGGGGGCCACAAACGGCCCGCACCCTCACTTGAAGTGGCCCTCAGTACAACTACATGCATTTGAGCATGAAATCTTAAAAGTTCAGTGTAAAAATGCACAAAATTACTTCTTGCAATTAATGTTGGTCTGCTGTTCTTACACTGATAACAAAAGAAATCACAGTCAGTGGTTATTTTTTATTTGCTTCAAACCTTTTGTATTCCTATTTATACTGTTAAACATGCATTTGAGCATGAAATATGTTAAGTTACTGCACTGTAAACATATTTAAAATTGCAGTTTCATCATATCTGGTGAAGCGTACGCTCCTTTATGTGGCCCTGTGGTCGTGAACATGAAACATTGTTGCCCCCTGCAGCGTTTAAGTTGCCCGTCCCTGGTCTAAGCTCTCTGGTGGACCAACAGTTCCCTCAGCTGGATTCTGGAGGTGAGACGACGTCACCAGTGTCACTCTGGGTGCTCAGTAACTGTTGATGTAGTTTTAACATCATCATTTTAATTAACTCTCACTAACAACATGCCCAATGCCCCCAGGGGGACATGAATAAAAGCTTTTTTTCTCTAAGTTGTTAGGAGAGGAAACTATGCGACGCACTCAAGAAACCATCTCACGTGAAATAGAATCTTGTCCTCGTGCTGCCTTCAGGGCTCCATCGTTTTCTCTTTAAGTTCAGGCAACTGAAACCACTAAGTGAAAGATAGATGGATGTTTACGGAATAGAAATGCATTTGGTGAACCCTTATGGGGTCTGAGCCTATTTACTCTTTATATACCACATAATATTTGCTATACTCATGTTTGGTATTTGTTTTCCTCAGCACAACTTCAACATGATCTGACTATTATTTTTTCATTTGGTAATTTTGTGTCTTTTTTTTTGGTAATGTGTGTATTTAAAGTCATTTTGCATCTTTTTTTGGTAAGTTTGTGTCTTTTTTTAATATTATGTGTCTTTTTTTGTAATTTTGTGGGGGGGTTTTGGTCATTTTGTGTCTTTTTTTTGTCATTTTGTGTCTTTTTTGGTCATTTTGATACTGTCTCCAGCGGCCCCCAGGTAAGTTGAGTTTGAGACCCCTGGGCTACGGCAAAGCCTAAAAACAACAGTGAAAAAAACTATTTTTTTCACTATTTATACACACCAAAACAGCAGAAAACAATGAAATAAATAATAACTATAAAAACATCAACAACATGTCTATTTGCGTGTAAATTAAAAACAGCAATAGTTTAGTACAAAGAAAATTCACATTTTAAAAATGTCTATAAACATAAATGACTCACTGTGAAAAAAGCTCCTATGATTGAATTTTCAACTGGCTTTCTCAGCTTGTCTACATATGATATATAAATAAAGTTAAATAAAACATGCTCAGTGTATTTTCAATTAATAGATGGACTCCAGAGGGTTAATAGCATTAGACAGGGCACAAGTACACTGCAAAAAAGCCGACTTGTATTTTTTGGCCTAGAACAGTGATTTAAGTTGGTAAAATTTGGTGAATTATAAATTATTGACATTTAGGGTGAGTTGTTGTTACTTATATCTTTAAGTTGGGGTTCAAAACAAGGGACAATAGTTCTGCTAACTCTTATTTCTTTGTTGTGAAATGCGGGAAAGCCAACTTTCCGAGTTGCACTTGAAGTCTCATTGTGGCTGTGCTGTGCTGCCTGAGCTGGAGTCCACACAGGCAATCAACCCTTAATTAAATTAATTAAAATGATAAGGGAATTTTATTGTGAGTTGTGTTGTGCAGAGTCGTACGTCGTTTGCAGGAGAAGGCAACCTACACATTTTCAACATTTAAACACAAACCGGTTGTCGGTCATTAGCGAAAGCTAGCGGCTAACTGATGCTAGCAGCTAACTGATGCTAGCGGCGCTGCTTGTTACAGCTACAAGAGTAGCCGTTAGCGTATCAATGCTAACTCAAAATTGTGGTCACAACATTAGCTGACATTTCATAGCGGCGTTACAATCGTGCCAATTCAGCACATTGCAGAAGTTAGCAGAAGTAAGGATTAAAAGTTATTACAATGTAAATTATAAGTTTAACAGTATAACAGAACAGAATTCAGAGTTGAGCAAACTCAAAAACAAAACTTAAAATATTTAGTTTAATTATCCAACTTAAAATTTTAGTGAAGTTTGTTGCCTTGAAATTTTGAGTTCACCCAACTTTTCTTTTTTTTTTTTTTACAGTATAGTGCAGAACACTTTTTTAGAAAAATGTTTATTTTCAATAAATAGATGGACTCCAGAGGATTAATAGCATTAGACAGGGCACATGGTGCGGAATACTTCTTAAAAAACATGCTATAAATGTGCATATAATGCAGCCAAATATGGCTAAAAGTACCTTTAGTACTTGAGAAAGAGAGAGATGGAGGAAGAAATCCAGCAGGCCATCAGTTTAATGGGCACATGCTCTATAGCTAATGGGTGAAAGGTCTACGTGTTTTGTACAATTTCTACAAAGTCTTTTTCTAATAATTTTATGTCTTTTTGGTAATTTTATGTCTTTTTGGTAAATGTGTCTTTTTTTCATAATTTTGTGTCTTTTTTCATAATTTTGTGTCTTTTTTGGTAATTTTGTGTTTTTTCAGTAATTTTGTGTCTTTTTTTATCACTGTAAATAAAACATGCTCAGTGTATTTTCAATAAGAAAGAGAGAGATGGAGGAAGAAATCCAGCAGGCCATCAGTTTAATGGGCACATTTTGTACAATTTCTACAAAGTCTTTTTTTCATAATTTTGTGTCTTTTTGGTAATTTTGTGTCTTTTTCTAATAATTTTATGTCTTTTTGGTAAATGTGTGTCTTTTTTTAATAATTTTGTGTCTTTTTTCATAATTTTGTGTCTTTTTTGGTAAGTTTGTGTCTTTTTTAATACTATGTGTCTTTTTTAGTAATTTTGTGTTTTTCAGTCATTTTGTGTCTTTTTTGGTAATTTTGTGTCTTTTTAAGTAATTTGGGTTTTTTTTTTTGGGAAGTTTGTGTCTTTTTTTATCACTGTAATAAAACATGCTCAGTGTATTTTCAATAAATAGATGGACTCCAGAGGATTCATAGCATTAGACAGGGCACATAGTGCAGAATACTTCTTAGAAAAACATGCTATAAATGTGCATATAATGCAGCCAAATATGGCTAAAAGTACCTTTAGTACTTGAGAAAGAGAGAGATGGAGGAAGAAATCCAGCAGGCCATCAGTTTAATGGGCACATGCTCTATAGCTAATGGGTGAAAGGTCTACAGCGCTACTGTCTGAGGGAACCAGGGGCTGTAAAGAATTAATAAAGGCAGCGGTCCACCCCTTTAACTGTTTTGTAATTCGCAGATTCAAATCTCATTTGTGGGCTGTAATAGCAGGGATATCCTGTCATAACACAAGTGTGACAGGGAACTGCCTGCCTCAGTTGGACCAACTCATGCTTGATAGTGCATTATCATTAGCGGGGAGCCGCAGATTAATATTTCATTAGGACTGTGGCTTTACAGGGGCTTCCAGGCATACCAAGAGGCATACCAAGTGATATGTTATTCCCTGCTTCACAGCCATTACTCTCTCACAGGCAGGGCTTAGATACAAGAGCTCTTATTATGATGGACAGAGCAGTGAAGCAAGGTGTTCAGGTAAAAAAAAAAAAGAGATATCCCTATTTAACGGTGAGTAAGCATGGCCGGCCAAAGCGGTGTATCATCACTTTTCAGGGCACGGCCATAACAAACCATTATTGGGCTGCTGTGGGTGGGTGGGTGGTGGTGGTGGGGGGGGGGGGGGGGGGGGGGGGGGGCACCATTCTTAACAGGGCTGCTGTCATGGCAGCAGGGATGGATAACTCTCTGTAGAGACAGATCAACAGCATGGAGAGCATCGGGGAATGTTAAACTACCATACTAGAGGCTTGGAATTATCATATTTTGAGGAAAAGTATTGTATTGGAGTCATAACCGTGAGAACAAACAGACATTAGTGTGTCATTTTACAAAACACATACAGGTGCATCTCAACCATAGACTGTATATAAATAATGGATGTAGTCACCATGATGTCACCAGTTGGTTTGTGGCCCGTTGGAAGCATCAAGTTCAGCGTTACACGCGTTGCCATCTTGTTTCCGATACAGGAAGCAGACCATATTTGGACTGTGGAGGAGGAGAGGGATCTGATCACTGACTACAGCCTCTCTACACCTCAACCTGACTGAGAGAAGCTGCTGCTAATTCATGTTAGCATTAGCTGGAGCATTAACTGGGATGTTAGTTTTGGCAAAAAACAAAAACAAAATGTTTGTTACTGACCTCAGAAAACTGAGCAGCGACTCCTTGGAGTGTCTGTTAGTCCAACCAAACACTGAACAAGATATTTTTACTGAACAAAACGTTCAAATAAACTGTCATTAAGTGAAAATACAGTGAAAGGGTCAAAGTTATGAGACCGAACCGCTAAACGTCCTTTTTTATATCTATATAATGTTAGAAATAACTTTATTGACACGTTGCCATGGATACGCATTGCTCTGCTTCTCTCCTGATGGCGGCTCGCCTTGTTAGTGACCTGTCAATCAAAGGTAGCCACGCCCCAAATGAAACGATTCTTTATCTTCTATTTTCTTCTAAATGGGGCCACTATTTACACTATTAACATCAGATTGTCTTGAAGAAGATTTTTTACTAGTGATTGAGACCATAGTGTTGTCCTAAAAAAAATTCTGAGGTAATAAATCAAGTGAGAAGTTTTCTCATTTTGCATTGAAATTAATGGACAGATTTTTTTTGCAGCCAAACTTAGCACCCCCTGCTGGAATTTTCGGTAAAATGCAGCTTAAGGCACTTCCTGGTTTCCCTGCTCAGACCAGGAGGTTGCCGCCTGATCTCAATAAATTAGAATATGATGGAAAAGTCCATTTAAAGTAGTTCAAGTCAAATAGCCCCAAGTAGTATTGAGTCATATCGATGGACATACTTTTCAGAGGCCAACATTTCCATATTAAACATACTTTTTAAATTTGGTCTTTTGTAATATCCAACTGGAGTAGTTCCAACAAGCCAAAGATATAGATATAGGACAAAATGTGAAACCACGGATCACATTCAATAACCATTTTTCTTGGGCTCATGGGAATGTTTTAAAATGTATGTAGAAAGTCTTTGTACCTGCACATTACTACGATGGTAAAGTTGAGGAAGGATTGTTGTTATGACAAATATGGGAAAGTTAGGCTGCTAAAACAGGCACATTTTGAAGATTTGCATGAGAAAAGCTTGATGGAAAATATAAGTTTATACTTATAGTTTATCACACTGGAGAGAATGTGTAAAGTAAAATATCATAATTCACAAAAGTAAAATATAAGTATAATCAGAAGCTTTTGTAAATTGTAATTTACTACAGGTCTCAGTCAAAGATTATTTAAAGGGTTTTGGGCAGGATACTTTTTTTGCACTGTAGTTCTGTTTCAGCAGATACAGAAAGGGTTTAAACTCTGAATGTATTGAATGCATTTTTCTTGCAAAGCTGATGGCTTAGTATCTTTGCACATCACTGCTCCCATCTGTAGATCTGTGGGATAGTGTGAAACCAGCTGAGAGAATGAATATTGTGTCAATTTGGTTTATAAAACCAAAACGGTGACCATCTCATAAAAACGCTGCTCCGTATCAGTACTAATGGTCAGAAACTCCACAGGGTACCTTAAACTGGACTTCCATCTTGTCTAGCTTCCAGATTTGGTGACAATTGAGTGCTTATATGTTGAACAATTATAATATACTGGAAAATTTCCTCAGGGGAAATACTGAAAGGAAATACTGAAAGGGCCACGGGGGCTACTGCCGGTATGTGTACACTATGATGAGATTCTTCAGAGATTTAAAACAATTAATACTAGTAGATACATCAAAGGATGAAAGGCTTTGGGGTCGACCAATCACAGCAGAGCAATCAACAGAATTAACTGCCGCTGTTGAATGTTACGGCACAGCGACAGGAGCCAGAGGTGGACAGACTGGAATTTCTGGCCTCGAACAGAAAGCATTTTTGGCAAAACCATAATACCTATCATTGATCCGACTTCACTTTGAGTGTCCTGAGTTCTTCCTGAATGTCTACATATGTTTTTTGTGAAGAAAAATGAAGAAATAGCTTTGTAAGAGCGATCTGAAAAACTGTTAAATATGCTTTTCTACAGAAATCTTCCGACGTTTTTAATATGGGAGCCAATGAGGCTGTTGGTGCGTGTTGGTGGATCATCTGTGCGTCCTTCGCCCAAACTATAACTCTGACAGCTTTACCAGAGGATTGTTAGGGAGAAGACAAATTTTCCTACGTTTCTATGTATAAATTATTTCTGTTTTTTTCTCTCCCTCTACACTCTGGCGATGATGTCACACACTGTGACACGAACATTCCGTGCAATACACACCCATTATAATCTCAGAATTTCTCCAAAAATGATCATGGTCATTGAACAGGGATTGATAAAAAACTGTATGACCTATCGAAACGTGGATTAATACATCGATACACAAGACTTGTGTCTACTGTTTAAAGTTTAAATGGAGTCTCTAGGTGGAATTATGCCAGAGAAGTATACGTTTAAAAATCTCCAATTATTGTTCTTTTTCGCTCATTTTTTTCCGGCCGTCCCATTCACTTCTATGCAAAATTGTGTCTGGAAGAGAAAGAAGAAAAAATCCACAGTATAACAATAGTGCTATCATTTATCTTAAATCGATCAAAAGAAGTTTTGGAAACAAAATCATAAATGCAACATGACATTTCGGTCCTGCATTCACACTGATTTTGATTCCAGGCACATCCACTAAACACTGATGCAGCATCCTCATCCACACCTCCTCTTAAGGCTGGTGCATGAAGATTAATTTCCATTTTTTAGTTATCTCTGTTTTCACCTGTCTGTTAAATAACTCTGAGTTTGTTTTTGTCAAAGCGTGAGCGTTTCCTTGAAAGGCACAAGCTGTCTATTTATTTGTCACTATTCTTCCACGGGCATATTCTAATCAATACACTGTGAGCTTTTAATTAATCTGCAGACAGCTTCTGTATGTTTTCTTAAAGATAAAGAAAGCCAAAAGCAGTGTTTGCTTTTTAATTTTCTCGCATTGTTTGTGCCTATGATTGCATTTCTGCTAACCAGCGCTGCATTCAACAAAAAAACTTTCAATTCTGCCAGGTCGCACAATAACTCATTGTGTTTGGTTCCAGCCAGCATTGTGGTGCTGCTGCTGTTCTTTTCTTAAAATGTATTTATCCGGAAAAAACTGAGCAGTGCTTTTCACACATCACACACTTCCACCTGTGAGATACTCCACACGGTGTGTCTTTTTGTCTCTTTTTTAGTCATTTTGTGTCTTCTGTGTTTTCTTTTGGTCATTATTTCCTCTTATTTTGTGTCCTTTTGGTAATTTTGTGTCTTTTTAAAATAATTTTGTCTTTTAAAAAAAAAAAAAAAACGTGTATTTTTGGTAATTTTGTGTCTTTTTTAAATAATTTTGTCTTTTTTTTTAAAAAAAATGTGTATTTTTGGTAATTTTGTGTCTTTTTTTGCATCATTTTGCATCTTTTTTGGTAATTCTGTGTCTTTTTTCAAGTAATTTAGTGTTTTTTCAGTCATTTTGTTTCTTTTTTTGGTAATGTTGTGTCTTTTTAAAATAATTTTGTGTCTTTTTTAAAAGAAAAAGGTGTATTTTTTGGTCTTTTTTTGTCATATTGTGTCTTTTTTTTGTAATTTTGCGCCTTTTTGTGTCATTTGCGTCTTTTTTGGTAATTCTGTGTATTTCTTGTCATATTGTGTGTGTTTTTTGAGTAATTTAGTGTTTTTTCAGTCATTTTGTGTCTTTTTGGTCATTTTGTGTCTTTTCTTAATAATTTTGTGCCTTTTTTTGGTAATTTTGTGTCTTTTTCAATAATTTAGTGTCTTTCCCAGGTCACACAATAACTCATTGTGTTCCAGCCAGTATTGCGGTGCTGCTGCTGTTGTTTTCTTAAAATGTATTTATCCAGAAAAAACAACTGAGCGGTGCTTTTCACACATCACACACTTCCACCTGGGAGACGCTCCACACGGTGCCCCCCTGAGTAGATGCACTGGAGCAGTTGGGGGTTGGAGACCTTGCTCAAGGGCACCTAATTAGTAGTTGGGGGCAGGAGATTATTCGCTCCTTTCTTGCACCTACAGAAGTTCAATCCGTTGACCTTCTGCTCACAATCTTGCTTGGCTAACCTTGAGGCTACAGCCACCCTCTATTGAACACAAAGAAGCAGTGAACAACCTCCTGTACAGCAAACCAGCACTATGACATTATCAATCCCTGTATCATTCGTTCTTTCCATTTTCAATTGGCAATCATAAATCAAATAATGAAAAATTCACTGGTTCTTCTGTTAATTTTTTTCTTATTTTATAACACAGAATTACAAAAAAAGACACAAAATGACTGAAAGAAACACAAAATTACTTAAAAAAGATACAAAATGACAAAAAAGACACAAAATGACTATAAAAAGACACAGAATTAAAAAAAAAGACAAAAAATGACCCAAAAAAGAAACAAAATGACCAAAAAAAGACACATAATTACCAAAAAAGAGACAAAATTACTCAAAAAAGACACAAAATGACCCAAAAAAAGACACAAAATGACCAAAAAAAGACATATAATTACCAAAAAACGACACAAACAAAAAAAGACACAAACTTATTTAAAAAAGACACAAAATTATTTAAAAAAGACACAGAATTACCAAAAAAGACACAAAATTATTTTAAAAAGACACAGAATTACCAAAAAAGACACAAATTACGCAAAAAAGACACAAAATGACTGAAAGAAACACAAAATTACTTAAAAAAGATACAAAATGACAAAAAAGACACAAAATGACTATAAAAAGACACAGAATTAAAAAAAAAGACAAAAAATGACCCAAAAAAGAAACAAAATGACCAAAAAAAGACACATAATTACCAAAAAAGAGACAAAATTACTCAAAAAAGACACAAAATGACCCAAAAAAAGACACAAAATGACCAAAAAAAGACATATAATTACCAAAAAACGACACAAACAAAAAAAGACACAAACTTATTTAAAAAAGACACAAAATTATTTAAAAAAGACACAGAATTACCAAAAAAGACACAAAATTATTTTAAAAAGACACAGAATTACCAAAAAAGACACAAATTACGCAAAAAAGACACAAAATTACCAAAAAAGACACAAAATGATTTAAAAAGAAACCAATTAAAATTAAAAACAAAGTAAGATAAGATAAAAATTAAAATAAAATAAGATATATATATAATAAAATAAAAAGTCAAAGTCAAAAATAACAATAGAAAGTTTAAAAAAATAAAAATAAAAAAGCTAGATAAAAAAAGTAATAAATAAAAATAATTAAGAAATAGAGCATGGTAATATATATATATATACATATATGCTTACTACTCTTGCAGAATAAGGCATTAATAACTACTTAATAATGATTAATTAAGAGCCAATATGTTACTTATTTGCACGTTAATAAGCAACTAATTAATGTTGAATATGTGTTCCCTAATATAAAGTGTTACCAGAAATGGACTAATAAATAGTAGCAAATAAATAAATAAATAAATAAAAGAGAAGATGTTATAACACTAAGATGCATGAATGATGAGCAGAAAAATCTCAAAAAAAATTTTTCAGGTAAAAGCCAAATGAAAAAGATAAGTCTGAAGTCTCAACATGAGGTTGTTTCCATGCTTCTGTCTCCTCTGAGCTCTGGTGTGAATTGAAAGGACATCTCCAGTCTTCCACATCCTAATAACCTCCATAATCTGCCCAGTTGTTTCTCATTTATTATTCTTTATCGATTTTCATCATCATTCCTAACCCCCCCCCCCCGCCCCCCCCAGCCCTTTCCCCAATGAATCATTCTCCTCTCTCACACACACACACACACACACACACACACACACACACACACACACACACTCCAGCTGATGTTGCAACTCCCAATCGATTCAGCGCCCCGAGCACATGAAGTACGGCACTATTTTATTTTCAGTATAATACATCACAATCATGCATGCTAATGGTTTATTGTTTTGCAGACTGAGCTTGTACTGAATGCATTGTGCGACTGGGTTATTGTCAAAAGTATTAATTGCAGTTTGCTGTGCTGAGATAACTCACAGTGTGTGACAACTAAGTCCTAGTCGGCAAAAGTAAACTCAGACTTAGATATGATGAGAACGGAGAGGAAAAGTTCACATATCTGAGGAAACATGCAGCTTTTGCATAACTTGAGAAACTTATTTTTTTTTTTAAATCTAATGCTAAATCTGAACTGAAACATTTACTAAAATGATTCTGTTGACTTCAATTTCAATGTAAATGACATATTTTGTTCATAAAAAAACATCTGTCTCATAAGGTTAACTGACAATTTGTAGTTGTGATTTGAAGCCTTCTTGAGCAACTATTACTTTCATTATAAACTCATCTGTTGTTTTCTATTTCGTCAAATTAAACATTTAGTGTCATGTCAGAGAATGGCTGTTGCAATTTTCCAAAACGTGGACGTCTTCATAATGTTTGCTTCATTTAATCAACCGTCCAAAACTGGAAGATGTTCAGTTTATTGTTACTTTTTTGCCCCACTGTACCCATCAACATCATTAATTCTATTACACTGATTATTCTGTTGCACTTCCCTATACCATCGTTTTATTGCACAACCCCTTTGTGAATCTGTCACTCACATACACACACGCACTCACTCACTATCTTGCACTATTTAATAGTTTAATGGAGATAGGTGTAAAGGACAGTTTGTATCTATTTAACTCTATGTAGTCTTGGGCTATGTTGTCCATTTTTGAATCCCTTTTGTGTCTTTTTTGGTCATTTTGTGTCTTTTTTTAGTTATTTTGTGTCTTTTTTGGTCATTTTGTGTCTTTTTTTAGTTATTTTGTGTCTTTTTTGGTCATTTTGTGTCTTTTTTTAGTCATTTGGTGTCTTTTTTGGTCATTTTGTGCCTTTTTTAGTCATTTTGTGTCTTTTTTAGTTATTTTGTGTCTTTTTTGGTCATTTTGTGCCTTTTTTGTCATTTTGTGCCTTTTTTTGGTCATTTTGTGCCTTTTTTTAGTCATTTTGTGTCTTTTTTGGTCATTTTGTGCCTTTTTTAGTCATTTTGTGTCTTTTTTGGTCATTTTGTGCCTTTTTTGGTCATTTGGTGTCTTTTCAGTCATTTTGCGTCTTTTTTAGTCATTTTGTGTTCTGTTGCATTTTTAGTCCTTTAATCCAACATAAAATGTGATTTTGAATCTTTTTTTTTTTTTACTTGTGAACAAAGGTGTCAAATCTACCATATAAGAGGGTTCCATCCAGTTCTATCATTTTATACTAAATCTATTTGAGCTTGTCTCCAGTTTTACTTGGTATATCATCATCAAACTGAAACTGGCCTCATGGAGTTTACAGCCAGAACTTTAGAGGTAAATTTACAGTAGGGCTCCACGCTGCTTTGTTTTCTAGTCTGGATGGAGGCAACAAGTCTGGATTATTTGGAGCTTTTATTTTGGAGACTCCACAGGGTTAACTTGCAGTTTAGTACCATATACCTTTTTCCTGAAGGCAACAGCTCAAACCCAGCCCAAACACGATTTGGACCACCAGCTTCCTTGAAGATGCTCAAAGGTCCATCAGAGAAAAAAAGAAAGCATTATTTCTATCAATAGTTTTTTTTATTACAGGTGCCAGCACTTCTTTTATCCATGCCACCAACACAGAGATGTCTGCTTTGGGTTGATATGTGCAGCAGCAGAACTGGACTTATCAGTTCTCCATCCAGCTGTGATCTGGCTCCAGTGGCTCTGATCTACTTACTGAACTTTCCTCCACTGTGTCTTTTCTAATTTCCTTCTACCAGACTCTTGTGTCATTGTGATCTCTATCTGTGGAAACAATGCCTTAAGGGATTAATAACTTGGGAGATGGAGGTGGTGATAAATGATGCCTTGATGGTCCCCCGTCTCAGACTGTACAAATTAACTCCAGTTCAGTCGCCATCATTCCTCCTCTACCCAGCTGCACTTAGCCGCTCCATTATCTCACCGTACCCTCCTCTGTGTTTGATGTCCAACCTGAAAAATACACATTTTAAAACAGCACGTATCCTCTGGAGTCTCCAAAAGCTCCAAATAATCCAGACCTGTTGACTCCATCCAGACTAGAAAACAAAGCAGCGTGGAGCCCTACTGTAAATTTACCTCTAAAGTTCTGGCTGTAAACTCCATGAGGCCAGTTTCAGTTTGATGATGATATACCAAGTAAAACTGGAGACAAGATCAAATAGATTTAGTATCAAATGATAGAACTGGATGGAACCCTCTTATATGGTAGATTTGACACCTTTGTTCACATTTGCAACATTTAAAATTCTTTATTGAGCATGATAGTGTTTTGAAAGTTAAAAAAAGATTCAAAATATTAGGGCCGGGACTCGATAAAAAAAAAATGAATCTAATTAATTCGAGGCTTTGTAATTAATGAATCGAAATTAATTGCATTTTAATCGCATATAAATATTTGACCTGAGAACAGTGAGAAGTATTTTTTTCACATGGATTTTTAGTATACCATTGAATAATGACTGAATACATAAGCTTAAGCAACAAAAATATTGTTAATTTTTGTTCAAGTCCAACAGACCAGTGCAATTTTTGCCATTAAGTGTAGCAATAGCATATTTAGAAATATAGTACATTTAGTAAAACACGCTAGCTAGCACACTAGCCGCTAGCTGCTATATGTTTAGCATTGAGGTGATACTTGAGGCTGGATGTGCTGCGGTGATATGTGAATTCCTTGTTGCCTAGCAACACAACCATGCTCTTATGGACGCTTCCATCCGTTGGTTTTTAGTAACTAAATGTCCCATCATCCACGGGGCCAACCAAAGGTCTCATCAGCTTCTTCCTTCATGTTCACTGTGGTTTGTTGTTGTCTCAACTCATCAACGCTAGTTGGTGCTCCAGTATAATCGGTCCTCCTGAAACTCATCCAGTGAGAAACGTTCCGCGGTGCAAAAATAAGTGCGATTAAAATGCGTAAAATGTTTTAACGCGTTCATTTTTGGGCAATTAATTCATCTTAATTAACGCGTTAAATCCTCGGCCCTAAAAATCACATTTTATGTTGGATTAAAGGACTAAAAAGCACAAAATGACTAAAAAAAGACACAAAATGACTAAAAAATACACAAAAAGACCAAAAAAAGATACAAAAAGACACAAAATAACCAAAAAAGACACAAAATGACTTACAAAGACACAACATTTCTAAAAAATACACGAAATGACCAAAAAAAGACACAAAATGACCAAAAAAAGACACAAAAAAGACACAAAATGACAAAAAAAAGACACAAAATGACCAAAATTGTTACGCTAAACACTCAAGACCCAAATAAAAGTCCCACCAGAATAAAAACCAGAGTTGATGACAGGATCACACACAATCACAAGATCACATTTATGTTGGTTTGTCTTTGTTTCTTTTTGGTTCAAAATGTTTTAATCCAGTAAATCAGAATAAAAAATCTATTATTATTATTATCAGGTCATATAGCTGAAAAAAATATACCAACATGGCATTTAAACATGTTTTAAGTGGTGTATACAGGCAGGATAAAAATGGTTAAAAAATGGACAAAATAGCCCAAAAAGACTCCGTAGAGTTAAAGTTTCTTCTCTGATGGGTTTTTCTGACAGCTGAGAATGTAACAAAACGATCTCTATTGATGCTCTGAAGCACCCGAGAGTGAAGGGTTTTAATGTGATAATATGAAGTGATGATTTGGAACAAATTCAAAGCGTTAAAAAGCCTTTCAGTGTTGTAGCGGAGCTTGTCGACAGTCCATACGGTGATCCGTGTGTCTGCCAGGAACAATATGTTGATGGTGTTGAAAGACGACTGGAACAATGAGAAAAGTTTCTTTAATGGGATTCTCTCTGATGTGGCTC
Source organism: Centropristis striata (assembly GCF_030273125.1). NCBI lineage: Eukaryota > Metazoa > Chordata > Actinopteri > Perciformes > Serranidae > Centropristis > Centropristis striata. The sequence continues at coordinate 4,360,035 of NC_081524.1, read as the reverse complement.
CTGTGGCCAGGAAGGCTACCTGTTTGTTGTGTTTCTCCAGTTGCACATATCCATTTCAATGGTCGCAGCCTTCCCCTCGGGGGGAGATGAACCCTCACGTTGTGGCTCAAGGTGGAAAGGGGAAATACTTTTTTATCTGTCTTCTAGTGCATTTTATACTTATCAGAACTTTTGAGTTTTTTTGGGAGGGGTTACACAGTTGACTAAGTTTTGCTAAGCCCCACCTCCCCTTAGATTCTGTTCACTGTAAAAAAAACAAATGTCTGTTGATTTTACAGTGAAAAACTGCTAAACCATGAAAGTAAAAGACCGTAAAATGATAAATGGGTTAATTCAGTTTCAGTAACAATGAAACACTGTCAATGTATATATCAGCCAAAACAGTATTTTTTTAAACATTTTTTTAAAATACATTACTCCACTGTAAAATACACAGAAAAACAGAAAAAAAAAATTAAAGTACTTAAAAAAGACACAAAATGACCAAAAATACACAGAATTACCAAAAAAGACACAAAAAGACTGAAAAACACTAAATTACTTTAAAAAGGACACAAAACTACTAAAAAAAGACACACAATGACAAAAAAGACACAAAATGACCAAAAAAAACACTTATTAAAAAAAAACTAAATTACTTTAAAAAAGAAACAAAATGACCAAAAAACACAGAATTATTTTTTTAAAAGGCACAAAATGACCCAAAAAAGAAACAATTTATTATTATTTATTTATTTATTATTTATATATTATTATTTATTATTATATTAAACAATTATTAAAAAAGACACAAAATTATTTTAAAAAGACACAGAATTACCAAAAAACACACAGAATTACCAAAAAAAGAAACAAAATGACCCAAAAAACCCCCACAAAATTATTAAAAATGACACAAAATTACCATTAAAAAAAGACACAAAATTACCCAAAACAGTAATTAAAGAGACCTTCCACACACAACACGGTAAAGTGCCATTCATATAAAACTCACATTAAACTTTCATATCAAGGTGGGGGCCACAAAATATAGTCACGAGGGCCACAATTGGCCCATGGGCCGCAAGTTTGAGACCCATGGCATAAAGGCATAAATAAAATTTAATAGCAAACCAGACAAGCTAATATTTGGGCTTAAGTCTTTCCCCTGACCTTATCCAGAGCCACAACCAGCTGGTTTCTTCTATTAGAAGAAATTTATTGGTCATTTTGTGTCTTTTTTTGGTCAATTTGTGTCTTTTTTTGGTAATTTTGTGTCTTTTTTTTGTCATTTTGCGTCTTTTTTTGTCATTTTGCGTCTTTTTTTGATCATTTTGTGTCTTTTTTTTTTTTACCAGGCATTCATCTCTACAACTCCTAGCTATAATCTAACCTTAGCACCAAACAGCCACACAAGGTTTTTATTTTGTCATGTCTTGTCTAAGCAGCAACACAGATCACATTATAGTCTGAGACCTCTGGGTGCTGCAACAAGCCACTCACATGGATTTTGTTATTCGGGCTGATTTTATGATGCATTTCAGAGTTGTGAGGCAGAAAGCATTCCTGAGAGCAAACATATTTGTCAAGGCAACACTATTGTCTAGCTCCCTCGTGTTCTCTGCTCTTTGTTATTGTGTGTGTGGTACACATTGAGGACTGAAAATAAAGTGCTTGAAATGCAATCTGAGAAGTCAGGTGGAGTTGCTTTTTGAGACATAAGATTTGAAACAGATTTCTACTGATGCGGTTTCTTTTCCGTGAGGATCATATTCTGTGTCTGTCATCTAGCTTTTTATAGGCTGTATGAGCTTGCAAACCAGGCTAATAATTGAATCGACTTTCTAATGAAATACATGAATACAGCTCAAGAGACTGAATTAAAGTGACAAAAAATGGAAAGCTGACATACAAATGTGCTTCTTGAACACCACTTGAGCAGTTGACTGAAAGCTTTTAAATGGATCCTCTGGTGGAATAGTTTTTTTTCACACACCTGCATTAAATCTACTGTCACTTTCTGCACTGTGCACCTGAACAACACTCCACTCAAATACTGGAACATATACTTAACGTCATATGGGAGATGTGTATTATTCATATTGATATTATATGTCATATTTATACAATATTCTTATTCCTTTTGCACATTCTACTTATTTATATATTCTTAGACTCTTAGTATATTATCTATTGTATGTATATCTTGTATAGTCAAGTATCTATATGCATATATATATAATGCCGGTACAATATATCATATTATATCATATCTTATACCATCTATATATATATATATATATATGTATATATAAGTAATCTATCTATCCATCATCCATCCATCCACCTATCCATCCATCCATCCATCCATCCATCCATCCATCCATCCATCCATCCATCCATCCACCTATCCATCATCATCCATCCATCCATCCATCATCCATCCATCCATCATCCATCCATCCATCCATCCATCCATCCATCCATCCATCCATCCATCCATCCATCCATCCACCTATCCATCCATCATCCATCCATCCATCCATCCATCCATCCACCCACCTATCCATCCATCCATCCAACATCCATCCATCCATCCAACATCTATCCACCTATCCATCATCCATCCATCCATCCATCCATCCACCCACCTATCCATCCACCTATCCATCCATCCATCCATCTATCCATCCATCCATCCATCCACCTATCCATCCAACATCCATCCATCCATCCATCCATCCACCTATCCATCCATCATCCATCCATCCATCCATCCATCCATCCATCCATCCATCCACCTATCCATCCACCTATCCATCCATCCATCCATCCACCTATCCATCCACCTATCCATCCATCCATCCATCCATCCATCCATCCATCCACCTATACATCCACCTATACATCCATCCATCCACCTATCCATCCAACATCCATCCATCCATCCATCCATCCATCCATCCATCCATCCACCCACCTATCCATCCACCTATCCATCCATCATCCATCCATCCATCCATCCATCCATCCATCCATCCATCCATCCATCCATCCATCCATCCATCCATCCATCCACCTATACATCCACCTATACATCCATCCATCCACCTATCCATCCAACATCCATCCATCCATCCATCCATCCACCCACCTATCCATCCACCTATCCATCCATCATCCATCCATCCATCCATCCATCCATCCATCCATCTATCCATCTATCTATCTATCTATTTTGCCACTTAGTTGTCATGAACAAACATGTAGTTATGCTATAAATAATGTGGTTTTCTTATGATTAATAAAATATCTTGGAGTCAGTTTGGACTCTGTTTATGCGGTTCATTAGTGGGAGTAGACTTAATCCCCCAGAAGTAGTAGAAACAGAGAAAATAGTGGAATACATTAGACAGTATTTTAGTGTTTTTTTCAGTCATTTTGTGTCTTTTTTGGTTATTTTGTGTCTTTTTTTGGTCATTTTGTGTCTTTTTTAAGTAATTCAGTTTATTTTCTGTCATTATGAGTCTCTTTTTGTAATTGTGTGTCTTTTTTTGGTCATATTGATACTGCCCCCAGCGGCCCCCAGGTAATTTGAGTTTGAGACCCCCTGCATTAATGGATTTGAAAGTTGCTGAGTGCGGCTCTCAGAGTCTCTATAGTTCAGACCATAAGCTCGCTGAACATTTCAGTGAGCTACTGCGGGACATATTCATGATTTATCAAAGATCAAATAATGATATTTACCCAAGAGTAGTCAGCAGATTAGGACGCCTGAGTGTGTGGGAATGACTCATGATGGGCTTGTAAAACTGCAGCGGAGTACTTACTCGCCACACAGTTTAGTGGATTAAGGAGTGCCACAGTCACACTCGCTTAGGCCACTGTGTCAACAAGGGAAGCATCTCCCCAACCACCGGCTGAATCAATGCACCGCACGCTCCCCGGGACGCTTTAGAGGTTATGCAAATGCACGAGGCTGGGATGTGACATTTTGAAAGCCCTGGATGGATCACCCCTATTAGCCCAGGCTTTGACGCATCTTAAAAGGTGCTTTCCTCTCTCATGATGGAGGTTTATTCTACTCTCTCGCTCCTCTTTCAGCGTGATTTGTGGTCAGCGGGGTCAGCGGTGGGTTCATATAAAACAAACACAGTAGGCTGCTGCAGGGGAGCAAGCCCACCTGTGAAATGGAAGCACAGAGCAGCAAAGCAGTCAGGATCCAGGAAGCAGAGAAAGAGAGAAACAGCGCTGGTTCTGTGTTGCATCACGCTGAACAAATGTGGCAAAGAAACCAGAGCTTACTGCTCCACGTTTGTATCAATCTCATTGTTACACAGATATTGAAAAGGGTCACGGCTTATAAATGTTTACACTGCAAAAAAGGTGTCTAAAACCAGATAAAAACACTAAATCTGAGGGAAATGATCTTGCTGCATGGACAGATAATTTCACTTGACAAGATTTCTTAAATTAAGATTGTTAAATCTATAAATAAGCATGTTAAATGCCTAAAATAAGAAATTAACTCTTAAAGAAGAGTAACTTTACATTGGAAAATCACATATTTTTACATTTGAGACTTATTAGAGCCATGAAATAATAATTTCCATTGGAAAAAACAAAATAGGATAGTTTATATGTGTGTCTTCTTTTTCAGGTTTTAAATTGGTGACAACATATAAACATCTTCTAATGCACAACATGGGTCAAAAATGACCTCGTGCATTAGAAGCGTAATAATAAAAAATATGTTTTTTATTCAAAAAGTAAGAAATGAAAACAAAAAATTAGATGTATGATGATCAAAAACAAGTTAATTGAGGAAAACCTGCAATACTGAATGACTTTAGACCCATGCTGTGCATCAAAGGGTTAATCTATATATATATATATATATATACACACACAGTAGTGATTCATGGACTGTACGCAGCTACAGAGTGAACAGTTTCCCACAACAACAATCTGGAGTAATAATTACTCATCCGCCAAATTATCACACATCATAAAAGGAGAAGAGAATGTCACGTTCCCTCTCCCCATTAAAGGCTGAATATTGTTTGCACAGCGCCCGAGTGACACGTTAACCTTCATATAAATTGGTTGCAGCACTTAAATGATGAGATGACAATAGCCTAAAAAAGCACATTATTACAGACAAGGCTGAAATTATCTGGTTTAAACCCCTTAAACAAAATAATTGAGGGAAGAATAGAGAGGTTGATTGAATTGTGACATACACCAGCACTCAACTGTAAAATCACTGATGTTACCTACAATTAGCACTGTGGTTTCCCTCCAAATTATTACATTATTACAATTTATTTTTTTAAACAGACAGGGAAGGTTTGGCTCATGGAGAGTCTGCTTCAATTCACCACGAGGCTGTTATGAATCTGATAACAGTTCATTACAATAATTACTTCGAACATGTAGAAGTAATAATCATTAAAGAGTTACAACCCCAATTACAAAAATAAAGTTTGGGAATATTGTTTCAAATGTAAATTAAGCAGAATAGGATCATGTGCTAATCCTTTTTGCAACCTGGTCTCACAGGAATCCGTGAAATAGCCACGGATTTGTTTAACTCAAAATCCGTGGAATAGCCACGGAATTGCTCAAATTTCCGTGAAACTGACATGGATTTCGCTACAATGCAAGTTAATGACAGTCATATCCCGTGGCTATCGGTTTGTTCCAAGTCACGGTTCCGGCGGTCAGAACAAAAAACATGGCGGACAGTTCTCTCATTTTTAGTGAAAAAATCAATATTTTGACTTAGTTTCTGCATAAAAATGGATTTTGATTACATTTCTAGCGAGAAATATATGTTTTATTTTCTAAATATTCACTCAGTGAATGTACATAATCACTTTGTGGCAAAGATCTCACCAGAAAATGACGATCCGCTGTGTTTTATTTTGAAATCTTCCTGATCCTCTGTGTATTTAACGGATCAAACCTTCGCCCATTACATGCCTTGTGTCTGAGGTTGATTTTCTGATCAACATATTATTCTGTTGCAGCGGGAGACACTAATGTTGAAAAAGTGATGACTTACGATCAGATTTGTCCGCTATTTTATTTTGTAATCTACCGGATGTGGTGCGATCTCATTGAATCTTCATTAAACAAACATTGTTGTCTTTTTTTAGCATAGATAATATACATGCAGTATAATTATTTATTAGACAGTGTTTGATATTCAATATATTGGGTAGAAATATGTTTACACAACCCTAACCCTAACCCTAAAACAGAAGAACTACAACTATGGTGCTGATGTCGACATAAGTACTGAAGAGAGGTCTAGGGAGTTGTAGTTTTTTTAATAAAACAGGGTTTCCCCTAAAATTGGAAGTTGGAAATACTTAATTAGTGGCTTTCCAGGGGTTTGAGGGGATTTCAATCACATTTTTGGCATCAGACTTTAAATATTGTCTTGTTCAATGGGGGATTTTTTATTTTTTCAGCATATCCTAAAGCCCCCCGCCCCCACCCCTTAGTGACTATGCTCACATTATAGTCCATGTCAACACCTTTCTATAACAGTAGGTCTCATGTCTGTAACCCTTTTTGTCCCTTAGTTATAGGCCTTCAAATATGCCCCAAGGTTAAGGTTCAAAGGTCAATATCTCAAAGCAAGAATATTATAGAACCTTCAAATTGATATATGTTACTCTCCAGGCCAAGACCTTTCTTGCTGTCATAATTACTACAGCCACTAGAGGTCGCCACCTAACAAGAAACATAAATATGCGTCATTATAAGCTGCATGTCCTAGTTCACAATTAAGTGGGATATTTACGAATCACAAAGCATTATTTTCTGTATGTATAGCTATTGGGGGTATAGGTATTGCAACAGTGAATGAGAACAGCTTGCCAGTGTTGTCATCTCCGTTCTAAATGTGTTGCATGTACACATCTCATCATACTAAACTAATAACAACATAATAAATCCTCCCTCTTAAAAACTGCATTAAACATAAAGTCAGACACCGGCGTTTCTATTATGTGAAGCGTTCTATTTGTCGTCCAGGCCCTGTATGGCTCCCTTAAGCATTAAAAAGAATATACTGCCAAGGGAAGCATCCTCTATTGTTTGGGCCAGGCACACAGTCTACTGATACAATCTGATTATTAATTTCCAAATATTTAGCTTGGGCAGGCATCACAGCAGTGGAGGGATGTGGTTGGGCTTGATGATGGGAAGAAATGTCAGGTATCCAAGGGTGCCAATACTGAAGGGAATACATTTTTGTCAGGGTTTGAAGTGGACTTAAATCAGTGAATGAATGGCACGGATGGCCATCAACTCAATGTCATGCTTGCAGCCAGTAGCAGACTAGCTGCACCAATATTCAAAGAAAATACCAGATTACCCACATAGTGCTCAAATAAAACACGGACAAACAGACTGAGGGAGAGCTCCTTTCCTCCAGCTATAACCACCATAAATACTCAAAAAAAACTGCTGTGTACTGTTCTTTACTGTAAGTGTGATAATATTATAGTGCAGTATATTTATATTTCATTTTATCTAATAACTTACCTCTACATGCTACCACTCCTCCTTATTCACCTCATTTACATACAGAGCTATTTATTCTATATTCAATATTTTTATGCTATTCAATTATTAGGGCCACGGGGCAATCGCACTGAGCACTGGCCCCTACAGCAATAGCTTTAACTACTTTAAACAGTAGACACTAGTCTTGTGTATCGGTGTATTAATCCACGTTTCGATAGGTCATATAGTTTTTTATCAATCCCTGTTCAATGACCATGATCATTTTTGGAGAAATTCTGAGATTATAATGGGTGTGTATTGCACGGAATGTTTGTGTCGAGGTGTGTGACATCATCCCGGGAGTGTAGAGGGAGAGAAAAAATTGTCAAAAAATAAATTTGAAAAATGCGCTCCAGGCCGCAAATTCCACTCCAAAGAAATAATTTATACATAGAAACGTAGGAAAATTAGTCTTCTCCCTCACAATCCTCTGGTAAAGCTTTCAGAGTTATAGTTTGGGCGTAGGACGCACAGATGATCCACCAACACGCACCAACAGCCTCATTCGCTCCCATATTAAAAATGCAGGAAGATTTCTGTAGAAAATCATATTTAACAGTTTTTCAGATCGCTCTTACAAAGCTATTTCTTCATTTTTCTTCACAAAAAACATATGTAGACGTTCAGGAAGAACTCAGGACGCTCAAAGTGAAGTCGGATCAATGATAGGTATTATGGTTTTGCCAAAAATGCTTTCTGTTCGAGGCCAGAAATTCCAGTCTGTCCACCTCTGCTGTCACTGTGCCAGAACATTCAACAGCTGCAGTTAATTATGTTGATTGCTCTGCTCTAATTGCCTTTGATCTTTGATGTGATTACAGTTACAGATACATGCATGCACGCACACACACGTAACTTTATGTGATTTTAGTTACACACACACATGCATGCGTAAGAGCGCACACTCCTCCAGATACACATGCAACACACAAACACACACACACACTTTGAGGTTAAAGGTCATAGGTTGCTGTATAAATAAATACTTGAAAAGGAATGCTTGTTGTAGGTGTGCTCGTTGTATATTATATAGTATTATAACATTACTAATATTAATTGTTTGAAATCTCTGAAGAATCTCATCATAGTGTACACACACCGGCAGTAGCCCCCGTGGCCCTTTCAGGATTTCCCCAGAGGAAATTTTCTAGTTTATTCTTGTTGTGATGTTTTATACCTTTTATACCTCCATATCTTATTGTCCTTAAGTGTTTGTGTGTTGTTCTAATTTCCTCGTGCTATGTACAATGACAATAAAGGCTGTTCTGTTCTATTCTATTTCTTTGTTTAATCATTATGAAGACTTGACTAGCTTCTATGCTAAACTACATTGCTAATCTTGTGTATTCTCTAAAACATTCACTAATTAAAAATTCAATCTTTAAACAATTATACCACATGAATAATTTCTCAATGTGTTCCTAGATAAGTATAATGAAGTAATATCAGCTATCATTATTAAAAAAATAAACCAATGTTCCTTTCCAGGCCAACAACTCGCCTTCTGTACTTCTTCTGCAAGTGTGACCCCCTGCTGTTAAAATTATGTGTTGGTGCATTTCAGCAGTGATCCTAAAGCAGCATTACAGCTGCATAGCAATAATAATAATGCATTATAAATACTCATTTACAAGTAAGTGCTCTAACAGATGGCTCAGTCTTCATTATGATGTATCTTTTGGTCTCTGTGTTAAAGACAAGAAAATAATGGTACTGGGAGCATAAAGTTCAGAGATAAAAACTCCAGAGTCATTCATAAATACCAAGGGACGTGACGAGTCTGTTCACAGAACAAAGAGAGAGGAGTCACCAGGGATTTCCTCATTCCTGTCACAAAGGACTACTGCATGAATATTTAAAGTGGTGCCACCAGATGAAGAGTCTAAAGGTGTGGCAGGTAACATCAAGGTTAGATGAACAAAGTTTCTATCAATCCCAGGACACTAGTCTGTATGTCTCACTCAGATGGACGTGTCCTTTTTATTTAAAAGGCAAATCACTGCATAGTTCACATGTTACAGAATTCCCCATGTGAGCTTTCTGTTCTATGTGGACTAATGCATGAACCTAGGGCTGGGCGATATATCGATATATCTTTTATATTGATATATCGCCCAGCCCTAGATGTATGCATTTTTCTTTCTTTATATATAAAAAGACACAAATGACCAAAAAAGACACAAAATAACTAAAAAAGACACAAAGACAGACACAGAATTACCAAAAAAGACACAAAAAAGACACAAATGACCAAATACGACACAAAATGACAGAATGAATACATGAAAAGACATGAAAAGGATTAAAAAATGGACAAAATAACCAAAATAAAAAGCCCACAGATGACACAAAATGACAAAAAAAGACACAAAAAGACCAAAAAAAGACACAAAATAACTAAAAGAAGACACAACAACAGACACAAAATTTCCAAAAAGACACAAATGACCAAAAAATACACAAAATGACAAAAAAAGACACAAAATAACTAAAAAAAGACACAAAAAAGACACAAATAACCAAAAACGACACAAAATGACAGAATTAATACACGAAAAGACATGAAAAGGATTCAAAAAAGGACAAAATGACCACAAAAAACCCCACAGAAGACTCAAAATGACAAAAAAGACACAAAATAACTAAAAAAAAGACACAAAATAACTAAAAAAGACACAAAATGACAGAACGAAGACACGAAAAGACATGAAAAGGATTTTAAAATGGACAAACGGGAGACACAGATTCTGCCTTTTTCAGTTTATTTAGTTGATGGGTTTGTTACATAACTGCCTTTAAAAAAATTGCTCTTTTCAAGGAACAGTTTTTAGTCCAACAATAAAAGTGAATAGTTCAACTGTAGCTACCTTTATTTTTGAGTCTCAGGTTCTTCATCTTCAAGCAAGGTCAGCATTTTTGTGGTAATTGTGCAAATTTTTTATCTCAAAGTTTATGAATGCAACATTCACACTGATAATTTCACCTTGTGGAGAATCCACTCTGAATGCACTGATTCTATTGAAAGGAATTTTATTTTGCTGCAAATTTACTAATACACTTTTCTTTTTCTTTTTTTTTTACCAATAATATAATAAAGTATAACATTAATGGGAGGTTATTACATGATCAGGTTAGCCTTCATTTCCCAAGTCCTGATAATGTAATAATTCCCCAATATTGTAATAATTTAACATTACTTGGGTTCAAGTGGTGATACTGTGTATCAACTCTAGCTCAAGAGCTCTAGCGCCACCAACAGGTCAAAGTTGAATGTTTGTTCAACTTCATCCGTTTTTCAGCCAACGAGGTATCCATGACAACACACAAATGCATTCAACAGCTTCTTGGAATCTAAAGGTGCTTGGTGTTATACTTTATTACATTATTGGTAAAAACTGTATTACATTATTGGGAAATGCACTTTATTACATTATCAGGAAGTTATTACATTATCAGGTTTTATTACATTTTCAATGGACTCACCTGCAGATTTTTATTACGTTATCGGGAATTTATTACATTATCAGGTTTTATTACATTTTCAATGGACTCAACTGCAGATTTTTATTACATTATCGAGAATTTATTACATTATGGGGAATTTATTACATTATCAGGTTCTACAGGGCGCAACTTTTGACGTTTTTACTTTTCGCGATTTCTCAAAGCTGCGAGACTAGTTACGCGCCAAAGTTTTTACGGGAGAATAATCTAATATTCTAATATTCTAAATAATCTAATAGCCTCGCTGCTAAGCCGTGGCACTAATAACTGTGGATTTCACAGCGATTATTTACAGTGTCGGTTTTGAAGAGTTTCTTTTGAGAACTGTCCAAGGCTGTAAATTTGACTCTTGACTTCCAACAAAACAAAGGACTTAAAAGCAGAATGTCTCATTTGGAAGCTCCTCTCATCATGCAAACTTTTAAACTTCATCTGATGAGAATACACATTAATATGCTTTGTGTGAATCTTTACATGAAACTCTATCCGTGAGCCACGTTTGCATCAACATCCCCACTCAGTGATGCATGATGAAAGAGCTTCCTTTCCCTTCCCACTTCCACATCTCGCTCCTTTGACCGTCTTTCCTCTCCTCTGACTATCATCTTCCCTCTACCCAAAGCAGCTGCAGAGAAAGGGGATAAAATATTGATGGTGTGGCAGTAATGAAGTCTTAATAAGAGGGATTCCTTCCAAACAATGAGAGAGAGGGAGGAAGGTGTGATGCCACATCATAGTCATCCCTCTTCTTATTTTATAAGGTCAACTCAATTATGAGTCCACCACAGGTAATTTATTCAACTGGCACACTTAATAAACAGTGGAGGGAGGCTGCTGCCAGCTCACTGGGGACTGTTTCACAAGCTATTTAAGTTATAGAAGCTTAATGCAGCTATTCCCAACTTTGGGGTCCCGGCCCAATTGGGGTCCCGAGGTGATTTCTGGGGGTCGCCAAATAATTTTGGAAGTCAGCTCTGTCTCCACTGTGTTAGAGTGTTTGTGTTTTTTGGTCAATTTGTGTCTTTTTTGGTCAATATGTGTCTTCTTTTGGTCATTTTGTGTCTTTTTTGGTCATTTTCTGTCTTTTTTTGGTCATTTTCTGTCTTTTTTTGGTCATTTTGTGTCTTTTCTGGTCATTTTGTGTCTTTTCTGGTCATTTTGTTTCCTTTTTTTGGTCATTTTGTGTCTTTTTTTGGCCATTTTGTGTCTTTTTTTGGTCATTTTGTGTCTTTTTTGGTCATTTTATGTCTTTTCTGGTCATTTTGTGTCTTTATTGTCATTTTATTTCCATTTTTTGGTCATTTTGTGTCTTTTTTATCATTTTGTGGTAAATTCGTGTGTTTTTTGGTCATTTTGTTTCCTTTTTTGGTCATTTTGTGACTTTTCTGGTCAATTTGTGTCTTTTTTGGTAATTTTGTGTCTTTTGGGTAATTTTGTGTCTTTTTTTGGTCATTTTGTGTCTTTTCTGGTCAATTTGTGTCTCTTTTGGTCATTTTGTGTCTTTTCTTGATCATTTTGTGGTCAATTTGTGTCTTTTTTTGGTCATTTTGTTTACTTTTTTGGTCATTTTGTGTCTTTTGGTAATTTTGTGTCTTTTGGGTAATTTTGTGTCTTTTTTTGGTCATTTTGTGTCTTTTTTTGGTCATTTTGTGTCTTTTTCATCATTTTGTGGTCAATTTCTGTCTTGTTTGGTTATTTTGTTTCCTTCTTTTTGGTCATTTTGTGTCTTTTTTTGGTCATTTTGTTATTTTTTTGGGTGATCTGAACTGTGCGTGTGAGATTCTGTCCAGTGAGCGGGGGTTGTGGACAACATGCATATTAAATTGGGGGTCGCGACTCAAAGAGGTTGAGAACTACTGGCTTAACACAGGGTGCTAAAGTGAAAAAGAAAGACAGACGAAGCTCGTAGGGGAGTTGGGAAATGGGAGGGGCCTTATTTAGCAACTTCTATTTCCACATTCGTGCGGGAAAACAAAGGGAAGAACAAAAGAAAAGTACCTCTTGAATTACTGGGGGAGCTGGCACACTTGTTTTCTCTGCTCTGTGTTGGAATAAAAGATTTGTCTGCGAATAATTTATTCCAGTACTCCCTTTGCCATTTCCCTCTCCTTCCCCCAGTGATACACAGAGGCTTTTTGTGGTAGAATTCCAAATGATAAATACTGCACATTTATAAAAAAGTTGAGAGGGGATATTTAGAACACAGGAAGATACTGCACAAGGCCTTATGCTTTATTCACGTCCCTGTGGGAGCCACAGCATCCAGGGATGCGTTATGTAAAACTGGTCAAAGTCATGCTAATGTGATTCTGAATGCATGACTTCATCATCTGTGTACCACAGGTATTGCATTGCAGCACAGGTTGCTGAGACTCATATGTCACCCAGAGCCAAAGGCTGCTGACTGGGATCGATAAATAATTCTAAAATTACAGCCTACATTGCAGCATAATATTAATCATTACATTTTGGGGGGAAATGGCTTCATATTAACCCTGTGGAGTCTCCAAAAGCTCCAAATAATCCAGACTTGTTGACTCCATCAGACTAGAAAACAAAGCAGCGTGGAGCCCTACTGTAAATTTACCTCTAAAGTTCTGGCTGTAAACTCCATGAGGCCAGTTTCAGTTTGATGATGATATACCAAGTAAAACTGGAGACAAGCTCAAATAGATTTAGTATCAAATGATAGAACTGGATGGAACCCTCTTATAAGTTAGATTTGACACCTTTGTTCACATTTGCAAGATTTAAAATATTGTTTATTGAGCATGGTAGTGTTTTGAAAGTAAAATAAAGATTCAAAATCGCATTTTATGTTGGACTAAAGGACTAGAAAAGACACAAAATTACAAAAAGACACAAAATGACTAAGAAAAGACACAAAATGACAAAAAAAGACACAAAATGACAAAAAAATACATAAAATTACTTAAAAAAACACACACAAAATGATTTAAAAAAGACACAAAAAGAGAAGACAGAATGACCAAAAAAACACAGAAGACACAAAATGACTTACAAAGACACAAAATGACTAAAAAAAATACACAAAATGACTAAAGAAAGACATGAAATAACAAAAAAAGATACGAATGACTAAAAAAAGACACAAAAATGACAAAAAAAGACACAAAATGACAAAAAAAAGACATAAAATGACAAAAAAGACACGAAACGACTAAATGAGAACTAAATGAGACTAAAATGAGAAGACAAAATGACCAAAAAACACAGAAGACACAAAATGAAAAAAAAAGACACAAAACGACTAAAAAAAGACACAAAAAGACTCAAAAAAGACAAAACCTTCACTTTTTGAAAGTTAAAAAAAGATTCAAAATCACAATTTATGTTGGACTAAAGGACTAAAATAAACACAAAATTACTAAAGAAATACACAAAATGAGTAAACAGACCCAAAAAGACAGAAATGACCAACAAAAGACACAAAATGACAAAAAAAGACACAAAAAAAGACACAAAATGACCAAAAAAAGACACAAAATGACAAAAAATAGACACAGAATGACTTTAAAAAGACACAAAATGATCAAAAAAGACACAATAAAGACACAAAATGACTTACAAAGACACGAAAAGACATGAAAATGATTAAAAAATGAAAAAAAAATAGCCCTATAAGACTCCATAGAGTTAATCATCACATTTTGGGGGGAAATGTCTTCGTATTAAAGCCTCTGATGCAGGCTGTGTGGGAACAAGAGGAAGAAGAAGAAGAAGAGATGGTTTTTGTAAATGTGATTAACTAGATGTGATGACGGGTAATTAAAATGTGAGCCGTTCCTTTTCTCTGTGACTCTTTCCTTTAGCGTTGCTGTTGTGAGTGTGATGTTACGTTGGTAAAGCTGGTGGGAATGGACCTGTCACCACGGGGCTGCTGCTGCTGAAACCAGGCATGTGGGTGTACATTTGGTGTATTGCTGTCTTCGCCTGGAGCAAGAGATGAGAATATCGGAATAAAGAGACGACTCACAACTGGTTTTTGGTTCAATACTGAAACACACACCGCCAGAATAAAAGGAATAATGAAACATTCACATGCAGAGAAACCTTCCTCACATGTGGGTGATTCTCATGAAGCCAGTCTGAGTTCTGACTGTGAGGATTATTAGGACATTCTTTATTAAACTAAATATATTTCTCTTTTATATGAATGAACAATATAGCCATAATGAGGCACAATTCATTGTTTTGTGTTAAAATAATATTTTATATATTTTGAAACATAATTTTGTGTCTTTTTTTAAATATTTTTGTGTATTTTTAAGTAATTTTGTGTCATTTTTTGGTAATTTTGTGTCTTTTACTGGTCATTTTGTGTCTGTAATAATTTTGTGTCTTTTTGGTAATTCTTTGTCCTTTTTTTTGGTAGCTTTATGTCTTTTTTTTGTAATTTTGTGTCTTTTTTTGTAATTTTGTGTAATTTTTGGTCATTTTGTGTCTTTTTTGGTAGTTTTGTGTAATTTTTGGTCATTTTGTGTCTTTTTTTGAAATTTTGTGTAATTTTTGGTCATTTTGTGGCTTTCTTGTAATTGTGTGTCTTTTTATAGTAATTTTGTGTCTTTTTTGGTAATTCTTTGTCTTATTTTGGTCATTTTGTGTCTTTTTTAGTAATTTTGTGTAATTTTTCAGTCATTTTATGTCTTTTTTGGGCATTTTGTGTCTTGTTTTGGTCATTTTGTGTCTTTTTTTAAGTAGTTCAGTGTTTTTTCAGTCATTTTGTGTCTTTTTTGTAATTTTGTGTGGGTTTTTTTTTGTAATTTTGTGTCTTTTTTGGCCATTTTGTGTCTTTTTTTGGTCATTTAAGTCTCTCTGATCTCCCTTTTTATTTTTTTATTGTAGGAGCAAACTGTTGCACCTTGTAACAGTCCATTGGAGTCCTTGAAGAGCTTTGATCGGCTGGACAGACCAAATAATAAATGTCTCATTGAAGGTTTATGGGGCATCCTGACATCCAGCCATGACAAACCAAGCCTCCAGCCTGATGAGGAGTCACTCAGTGAGATCCAGGAGGCCTGGCCACCGCAAGACACAATGCTGAAAGCATAAAAGTCTGTTAAACCAGCAGTGAAATGAAATGGAGGAGGGACAAGATTAGATTAGATGTCAGACGTTGCCAATAGAGATTTGTGTGACATGCCTCGATATGACTTCATTGTCCTCTGGTGGAATACGCAACGGAGACATGAGGATGTTTTTATGAATGGTGGATGAAAAATGACAATTCCTTTTTCACATGTCGCAGTTTTGTGATTCTCTTTGTGTGTCTTTGCAGCTGTTCTGCATCCATGTGTAGTGGTTTTGATGTCTTTGTAGTCATTTTGTGTCTCTTTGTAGTGGTTTTTATCTTTTTTGTGCATGCTTTTTTGCCTTTTTGTTGTTGTTTGTGTCTATTTGTGTCTTTTTGGCCATTTTTGTTAGTTGTTGTGTGTATATTTGCAGCTGTTTTGCATCTCTGAGTGGTTGGTTTGAGCAAAATGACCAAAAAAGACAGAAAATGACAAAAAAAGACACAAAATGACCAAAAAAAGACACAAAATGACCAAATAAGGCACAAAATGACTAAAAAAAGACACAAAATGACCAAAAAAGACACAAAATTACTAAAAAAATAAACAAAATGACATTTTCTTTGTTGCTGTGTGTATATTTGCAGCTGTTTTGCATCTCTGTAGTTGGTTTGACCCAAATGACCAAAAAAGACACAAAATTACCAAAAAAAAAAGACACAAAATGACTAAAAAAGACAAAGTTACTAAAAAAAGACACAAAATGACCACAAAAGGACTAAAAAAAGAAACAAAAAGGCAAAAAAAGACACAAAATGACTAAAAGAGACACAAAATGACTTAAAAAAAGAAACAAAATGACTAATAAAATGACACAAAAGACACAAAATGACTAAAAAAAGAAACAAAATGACTAAAAAAAGACACAAAATGACAAAAAAAGACAAAATTACAAAAAAAAAGTAACAAAATGACATTTTCTTGACAGTTTGTGTCTTGTAGTCATTTTGTGCCTCTTTGTAGTCATTTCTATACACAGCGGAGACATGAGGATGTATTTATGGTAGATGAAAAAAAATGAAAATTCCTTCTTCACATACCGCGGCTACAACCTGAAGCAGAGTGTCTGTATAGTTGTCATCATCATTTTTTTTTTTTGCTCCGCAGCATTCTAATGGATGTAGAAGTGAGCTTTCCACAAGGTCAGGAGTTTGAATTTGAGCTGGAAATGATTTAGGTTGGGCAGTGTAATGATAATAATAAGAATCTCTCTCAGCTCCCTGGACGGCTGCCTCCGAAGTGCCCTTGATAAACTAGTGGCCTTGATCAAAGAATAGCCCCAACTGCTCCAATTATACTGCTTAACACGAGGAGATATGAGTAGGCGAGGCAACTCTCCGACCTGAGCTCCTCTTCCTGTTGGCCGGAGCTGTAAATATTTCAGTCAGGGTAAATAATACACAGCACCATGCTCTGAGCAGGAGTCAGCTCAGTGTATGCAGCCTGGTGGAGCTGTCCATGGTGCTGAAGTCAACCAATCAATCAATATAGACCAGGGGTGGGCAACTGGAGGCCCGGGGGCCCGCATACGGCTCGCACCTTCACTTGAAGTGGCCCTCAGTACGACTACATGCATTTGAGCATGAAATATGTTAAATTACTGCACTGTAAACAAATGGACACTAAATAAGCAAATAGACACAAAATGACCAGGAAAGACACAAAATCAGCCAAAAAAAAGACACAAAATGAACAAAAAAAGACACAAATTGAACAAATAGACACAAAATGACCAGAAAAGACACAAAATCAGCAAAAAAAACAGACACAAAATGAACAAAAAAAGACACAAAATGAACAAAAAAGACACAAAATGAACAAAAAAAGACACAAAATGAACAAAAACATGAAATCTTAAAAGTTCAGTGTAAAAATGCACAAAATTACTTCTTGCAATTAATGTTGGTCTGCTGTTCTTGCAATGATAAAAAATTAAAAAAATCACAGTAAGTGGTTATTTTTTATTTGCTTCAAACCTTTTGTATTCCTGTTTATACTGTTATGCATGCATTTGAGCATGAAATATGTTAAATTACTGCACTGTAAACACATAGACACAAAATAAACAAATAGACACAAAATGAACAGAAAAGACACAAAATGAGCAAAAAAAAGACACAAAATGAACCAAAAAAAGACAAAAACATGCCATAAATTCGCCCCAATTTTATCCTATGGAGAGGCTAGAGTGATGACATCATCAAAAAAAAAAAGACACAAAATGAGATGACAGAATAACCAAAAAAAAAACCCACAGAAGACACAAAATGACCAAAAATGCTGTAAATATTTCAGTCAGGGTAAATAATACACAGCACCATGCTCTGAGCAGGAGTCAGCTCAGTGTATGCAGCCTGGTGGAGCTGTCCATGGTGCTGAAGTCAACCAATCAATCAATATAGACCAGGGATGGGCAAATGGAGGCCCGGGGGCCACATACGGCCCGCACCCTCACTTGAAGTGGTCCTCAGTACAACTACATGCATTTGAGCATGAAATCTTAAAAGTTCAGTGTAAAAATGCACAAAATTACTTCTTGCAATTAATGTTGGTCTGCTGTTCTTGCACTGAAAACAAAATAAATCACAGTAAGTGGTTATTTTTTATTTGCTTCAAACCTTTTGTTTTCCTATTTATACTGTTAAACATGCATTTGAGCATGAAATATGTTAAATTACTGCACTGTAAACACATAGACACGAAATAAAAAAATGGACACAAAATTAACAAAAAAAGACACAAAATTAACAAAAAAAGACACAAAATTAACAAAAACATGCCAAAAAATCGCCCATATGTTACCCTATGGAGAGGCTAGAGTGATGACATCATCAAAAAAAGACACAAAATGACCAAAAACATGAAATCTTAAAAGTTCAGTGTAAAAATGCACAAAATTACTTCTTGCAATTAATGTTGGTCTGCTGTTCTTGCACTGATAAAAAAATAAATCACAGTAAGTGGTTATTTTTGATTTGCTTCAAACCTATTGTATTCCTATTTATACTGTTAAACATGCAACTTGCAATTCTATAAATAAAGTACTTAAAAAAATGTTTAAAAAAAGAACACCTTTGATGAATAGGTTTTTTTTTCCCTTTCTGTTTTTGCCCCTTTCTTTTGTTTTTTAAATGTATTTATTTATTTATTTTGTACTTATTAATTACATTTTATTATTTCATATTCATATTATTTTACTTATTTTATTAATTATTTGTTTCGGCCTTGTGAGGGGTGGGTGGGATTGATTTGTTGTTTAATGTTACTGTTCTGTAACTTGAAAATTGTGTTTTTTCAGTCATTTTGTGTCTTTTTTGTAATTTTGTGTCTTTTTTTGGTCATTTTGTGGCTTTTTTGTAATATTGTGACTTTTTTGTAATTTTGTGTATTTTTTTGGTCATTTTGTGTCCTTTTTAAAGTAATTTAGTGTTTTTTCAGTCATTTTGTGTCTTTTTTGTAATTTTGTGTCGTTTGGTCATTTTGTGGCTTTTTTAAAAATAATTTAGAGTTTTTTCAGTCATTTTGTGTCTTTTTTGTAATTTTGTGTATTTTTTGGTCATTTTGTGGCTTTTTTTGGTCATTTGGGGGCTTTTTTGTAATATTGTGACTTTTTTTGTAATTTTGTGTCTTTTTTTGGTCATTTTGTGGCTTTTTTTAAAAGTAATTTAGTGTTTTTTCAGTAAAAAAAAGAACACCTTTGCATTGTTTGCAAAGGGTTTCAAACTTTGTTTCCAGCACCTTCCCAGGGATTAGAAGTGAAGCCTTGTCTAACCTTTAGCTTGCTGTGAGAGCTGCGGCTCTATAGAAGTGGATTATTGCTCTATAGTGGAGCACTGCACTGAGCAGCTCCTGGCTCTATAACTCTCCAAGTCTTAGAGAAACATTGTGTTCTTTAGTAAAGCGTGTTTTCACTCTGCCAGCTCACTTTCTTCATCATGTCGAGTGTTGCGTCAATCTGAGAGCTGCTGCAGTTTCTCCAGGAATGTTTCAAGGCCTGCCTTGTTCCTACACCTGGGCTTCAAGTGCAGGTGTGAATTATTGATGGCCCTCAGGTGCGTACAGTACGGTAAATGATGCATGGTCCGCATCTACTCACCACACTGAGATACACACTGTATTTATAAAGGCAATATCACTGCTGCAAGGTTTTAGCTTTCTGTGAAGGTGCATTGGATCTTTGTATTTGCTATGTGTCTTTTTATAGTCATTTTGTTGTCTTTGTAGTCATTTTGTGTCTCTTTGTGGTCGTTTTTTTTCCTTTTTGTACTTGCTCTTTGTGCCCTTTCGTTGTTATTTGTGTCTATTTGTCCATTTTTGTGTCTTTTTTAGTAATTTTATGTCTTTTTTGGTCATTTTGTGTCTTTTTTGGTAATTTAGGGCTTTTTTGTCTCTTTGTAGTCATTTTGTGTCTACACAGAATTACCAAAAAAGACACAAAATTACCTAAAAAAGAAAACAAAATGACCAAAAAAAGAGACAGAATTACCAAAATGACACAAAATTATTCTTTTGAAAAGACACAAAATGACCCAAAAAAGACACAATGGAAGAAATACGGACTGTATTTATAAAGGCAATATCACTGCTGCAAGGTTTTAGCTTTCTGTGAAGGTGCATTGGATGATGATGATGATGTGAATCACTACGATGGTTAATTTAAACCTCTGAAGTCCAGGAGATTTTGGTTGAAATTTGTCAACTTCCTCTGCATTAATTTCTGTCTCTGTTTAGCATCTTTCAGTCTGTCTTTACATCACATGCATGGCTCCTTTTTCTACACACAAACTTGGCTATCAGTCAGATTTTTCCATTTTGTTTTAATTAACAAAGTATAAAAAAAACACTAAATTACTTAAAAAAGACACAAAATTACCAAAAAAGACACAAAATGACCAAAAAAATACACAGAATTACCCAAAAAGACACAAAATTATTTAAAAAACGACACAAAATGACACAAAAAAGACACAAAATGACAGAAAAAGACACAAAATGACAGAAAAAAAACTAAATTATTTAAAAAAGAAACAAAATGACCAAAAAAAATACACAGAATTACCAAAAATGACACAAAATTATTATTTTTTAAAGACGAAAGAAATACGGACTGTATTTATTAATGAAGGCAATCTTCACTGCTGGAAGTATGATGATGATGATGTGAATCACCACTATGGTTCATTTAGTCATCACATTCAGTGGTAAAATAATCATCCTCATGCGGTGTAAACAAGGAGTAGAATTACATCATTTTTGCAGCCTTCACCAGCCAAAGTACTGCAGTGTTGCAGATGTTTTGTACAACATCAAAATGTGTTTACTTGTGTATGTGTCTGCGTTTTCTTCACAAAATGACCAAAAAAAAAAACACAAAATTAAAAAAAAGACACAAAATAACAAAAAAAGACACAAAATTACCAAAATAACCCACAGAATTACCAGAAAAGACGCAAAATTATTTAAAAAAGACACGAAATGGCCAAAAAAAATACACAAAATGACAGGAAAAAAAATTAATTACTTAAAAAAGAAACAAAATAACCAAAAAATACACAGAATTATCCAAAAAAAGACACAAAATTACCAAAAAAGACACAGAATTACCAAAAAAGACACAAAATTATTTTAAAAAAGACACAAAATGACCCAAAAAAAGACACAAAATGACCCCAAAAGACACAAAATGACCCCAAAAGACACAAAATGACAAAAAATATTTTACTTACACAACATTATTTTAAAAAATAAAGGCACAAAATGACCCAAATAATCATAACATTCAGTGGTAAAATAATCATCCACTTGCGGTGTAAACAAGGAGTAGAGTTGCATCATTTTTGCAGCCTTCACCAGCCAAAGTACTGCAGTGATGCAGATGTTTTGTACAACATCAAAATGTGTTTACTTGTGTATGTGTCTGCGTTTTCTTCACACTGCTCTGTGTGTGTGTGTGTGTGTGTGTGTGTGTGTGTGTGTGTGTGTGTGTGTGTGTGAGATCTTGAGATACCTGGCATCACTGCTGCCTCTGTTTGTTTGGCTCCAGGCTTTCAGACTGTCAGTGCGAGGGCTGTGTAGTGAAACAAAACATGCTGTCATCTCCGTAACAAGTCTAGCCGCCGGGATTCAACACACACACACACACACACACACGCACACACACACACCTCAGCGAGACAAGATGCTGTGGCAGCGTCTCAGCTCTCCCATCCTGGCTGCAGCAGCTGACACTGAGGACCACGGCCGCTCTGGGAGGTTGGAAAGCTATGAAACACTCTGCTGGCCTCTTTCTGCTCTCTGTGTCTTTAACTTGATGCAGCTCAGTCGTTTCACTAGAAGCACATTACACCAGGAAAACATGTTAACCCTTAATAGGACACTCATTGAAATACTTGCACAGTCCAAATTTTAACCCTAGAGAATATTGGAGGATATTACATACAGCCAGAATATGTAAAAAAAAAAACATACGGACCCGGGGGAGGGGGGTAATATTTTGAGAAAATAGTTTATGAGATTAAAGCGGCAAATCTATGAGAAAAAATGTGCAGATTTATGAGATTTAAAGTGGTGAATCTGCAAAAAAAAGTCTTTTTTTAGTCATTTTGTGTCTTTTTTTTAGTAATTTTGTGTCTTTTTTTGGTCATTTTGTGTCTTTTTTAAGTAGTTTTGTGTCTTTTTTTTGTCATTTTGTGTCTTTTTTGGTCATTTTCTTTCTTGTTTAAGTAATTAATTGTTTTTCTGTCATTTTGTGTCTTTTTAAAATAATTTTGTATCTTTTTTAGTCATTTTGTGTCTTTTTTTGGTCATTTTGTGTCTTTTTTGGTCATTTTCTTTCTTGTTTAAGTAATTTAGTTTTTTTCTGTCATTTTGTGTCTTTTTAAAATAATTTTGTGTCTTTTTTTAGTAATTTTGTGTCTTTTTTATATAATTTTGTGTCTTTTTTGTCATTTTGTGTCTTTTTTTTAAATTTTGTGTCTTTTTTTTAATTTTGTGTCTTTTTTTGTCATTTTGTGTCTTTTTTTTGTTTGTCATTTTGTGTCTTTTTTTGGTCATTTTGATACTGCCTCCAGCGGCCCCCAGGTAATTTGAGTTTGAGACCCCTGTGTTAAACTGTCCACCATGTTTTTTGTTCTGACCGTCGGAACCTTGAAAGTCACGTGACCTGGACACAAACCAATAGGAAATATTGAGTTAATCGAATCTGTGGCTATTCCACAGATTCCTGTGAGACCAGGTTCCAAATACAGTTCTTCTTCCATAAAGGGTTAACACTTTATCAACTTGGGAAGTGAGACTGAAACGAGGCAGAACAGACTGATACGTGGAGACAAACGTGATAATCTTTGAGGAGGTGAAAAAGCCTTTTCTCTCTCTGAATTGTTTTCTCTTCCCCTGCAATTCTGAGCCAACTTTCATGTTGTTTGTCTTTGCCCATCTGTTTTCTAAACGCCATGCTCCTGGAGGCACATCAGGCCTGGTCTGTAAGCTGTTACAGACGGGAAGTCAAGCGCCTCTTTCAATTACTCTCTTATTGGTTTAGCCCTCCCTCTGGACAGGCCAGGCCCAGTGTCAATCCTGCTGGTAATGAGAGGAGATCTCTCCCCACGGAGGAAGTGTCTCTTTGGGTTTACGTTATGTGTCCTCGTGCTCTAACCCCACAAATAGGAAGTGCAGAGGCTTGGTTGGGGGTCGTGTGTTTTTGACTACATGTGTGCAATGAATGTGTTACAGCAGGGGTCTGAAACTCAAATTAGCTGGGGGCCGCAGGAGGCAGAATCAAAATGACTAAAAAAAGACACAAAATGACAAAAAAAGTCACAAAATTACTATAAAAAGACACAAAATTACTATAAGAAGACATAAAATGACAAAAAAAAGACACAAAATGATCAAAAAAAGACACAAAATTTAAAAAAAAATACACAAAATGACAGAAAAAAACTAAATTACTATAAAAATATACAAAATGACCAAAAACAACACAGAATTACCAAAAATTACACAAAAAAATATATTTTTTAAAAGACACAAAATTATTTTTAAAAGAAGACACAAAATGATTTTTAAAAAAAGACACAAAATGATTTAAAAAAGGACACAAAATTACTAAAAAAGACACAAAATGACAGAAAAAAAGTAATTAAAGCGACCTTCCACACACAACACGGTAAAGTGCCATTCATATAAAACTCACATTAAACTTTCATATCAAGGTGGGGGCCACAAAATATCGTCACGAGGGCCACAATTGGCGCACAGGTCGTGAGTTTGAGACAACTGTGTTAGAGTGTGTTTTTGTGCATCCTTATCCTTATATTGACATTTTCCACAGTAAAAATCACTTCACACAAGTACAATCTTTGCACAATCTGCGTCATCTCTGTGAGCAGCTCAGCGCCAATGTTTGGAGCCACATTTGACATTTTGTTCACAGAGCAGGCTGCCCTTTAGCCTCCAGCTAGCCTTCAGCCTTTAGCCTCCAGCTAGCCTTCTACTGCAGCTAGCCACAGCTATAACACCCAAAATCTCTCTCCAAACTAAACACAAAATGACCAAAAAAGACACAAAATGACTGAAAAAACACTAAATTACTTAAAAAAGACACAAAATGACAAAAAAAGACACAAAATGATTTAAAAAGACAAAAAAATACCAAAAAATACACAAAATTACAACAACAAAAAACACGGAATTACCAAAAAAGACACAAAATGATTTAAAAAGACAAAAAATACACAAAAAATACACAAAATTATATTAAAAAGACACAAAATTATTAAAAAAGACACAAAGTTATTTAAAAAAAGACACAAAATTACCCAAAAAAGACCCAAAATTACCCCTGTGTTAGAGTGTGTTTTTTGTGCATCCTTATCTTTACTCTGCATTTTCCACAGTAAAAACAATCTCCATCATCTAAGTTTGGAGCCACATTTGACATTTTGTTCACAGAGCAGGCTGCCCTTTAGCCTCCAGCTAGCCTTCAGCCTTTAGCCTCCAGCTAGCCTTCTACTGCAGCTAGCCACAGCTATAACACCCAAAATCTCTCTCCAAACTAAACACAAAATGACCAAAAAAGACACAAAATGACTGAAAAAACACTAAATTACTTAAAAAAGACACAAAATGACAAAAAAAGACACAAAATGACAAAAAAAGACACAAAATGATTTAAAAAAGACACAAAATGATTTAAAAAGACAAAAAAATACCAAAAAATACACAAAATTATATTAAAAAGACACAAAATTATTAAAAAAGACACAAAGTTATTTAAAAAAAAGACGCAAAATGACCAAAAAAGACACAAAATGACCCCTCTGTGTTAGAGTGTGTTTTTGTGCATCCTTATCATTACTCTTCCTTTTTCCACAGTAAAAACAATCTCCATCATCTAAGTTTGGAGCCACATTTGACATTTTGTCCACAGAGCAGGCTGCCCTTTAGCCTCCAGCTAGCCTTCTTCTGCAGCTAGCCACAGCTATAACACCCAACATCTCTCTAAAAACTACACTTTTTCTGCTCGTCCCCAGGGATTTTAGCAGTGTGTTATATTTCTGTGTGTGTGTGTGTGTGTGTGTGTGTGTGTGTTTGTCCCAGTCAGACAGCTGTACAGCAGCCCAGTGTGAAGGTCAGGCTACAGGCCGAGCAGGCTAGCAGCAGGAGATGTCACACCAGGACGGGCCATGGCAGCCATGCACAAAATTGCCTCAACAGATCGCAGACCTCCGCCCATCTGCTGTGACGGCAGATTGGGGGGTTGCAGAAGGTTGAACTCAGCGGTTGAGCTAATAGCCTCAGTGAGACTCACCACAGTAGCATGGAGCGGTTTGTAAATGAAGTGTTGCTTCCCTCCGAGATTTGTGGATTAATGAAACACTGCTGAAACGCTCCGTGACTGTAATTGAGGCTCCAGCACGGAGAGACTGGATGATGGCGGTCACTCACTAATAACTTCATCTGCTCTTCAATAGTTCTTATTTTTTATAAGTTATTAAGCAAAACAAGTTGATTATTGTGAGACACTGGGGCCCTAAACACAGACACACAACAGGCTTCACCACCTCTAGACACATAGACTTATTGGTTGATTTGCCTCTTTTTGTTTGAATTAGATTAGATCATATTAGATTAGATTAAACTTTATTGATCCCACAACGGGAAATTCACTTGTCACAGCAGCAAAAACAGAAGCAAAAGGTGTAAATATAAATTAGGGCTGCACAATTAATCGAATTTTAATCATGATCACGATATTAAATTTACCTGATCGTCATCATATCGTGGAGTCATTTTTATCCTTTTTGTACACGATTTGCGCCTTTTTATTGTAATTAGTGTGTCTTTGTGGCTTTTTTGTCCATTTTATTAGTTGTTGTGTGTATATTTGCAGCTGTTTTGCATCTCTGTGTAGTTGGTTTGTTGTCTTTGTGCCCATTTTTTATCCTTTTTGTATTGGCTATGTGTCTTTTTATAGTCGTTTTGTGTCTCTTTGTGGTTGTTTTGTCCCTTTTTCATACTTGTTGTGATTCTCTTTGTGTGTCTTTGCAGCTATTCTGCATCCATGTGTAGTGGTTTTGTTGTTTTTATAGTCATTTTGTGTCTCTTTGTAGTCGTTTTTATCCTTTTTGCACTTGCTTTGTGCCTTTGTATTGTTATTTGTGTCTCACTGTGGCTTTTTGTCCATTTTCTCAGTTATTGTGTGTATATTTGCAGCTGTTTTGCATCTTTGTGCCAATTTTTTATCCTTTTTGTATTTCCTTTGTGCCTTTGTATTGTTATTTGTGTGTCTTTGTGGCTTTTTTGTTCATTTTCTTAGTTGTTCTGTGTGTATTTGCAGCTGTTCTGCATCCCTGTGCAGTGGTTTTGTTGTCTTTGTGGTCATTTTGTGTCACTTTGTAGTCGTTGTTATCCTTTTTGTACATGCTTTGTGCCTTTTTATTGTAATTTGTGTCTCTTTGTGGCTTTTTTTGTCCATTTTCTTATTTGTTGTGTGAATATTTGCAGCTGTTTTGCATCTCTGTGTAATTGGTTTGATGTCTTTGTAGTCATTTTGTGTCTCTTTGTAGTCATTTCTATCCTTTTTGTATTTCCTTTGTGGTTGTTTTGTCCCTTTTTCATACTTGTTGTGATTCTCTTTGTGTGTCTTTGCAGCTATTCTGCATCCATGTGTAGTGGTTTTGTTGTTTTAGTAGTCATTTTGTGTCTCTTTGTAGTCGTTTTTATCCTTTTTGTACTTGCTTTGTGCCTTTGTATTGTTATTTGTGTGTCTTTGTGGCTTTTTTGTCCATTTTCTTAGTTGTTCTGTGTATATTTGCACCTGTTTTGCATCTTTGTGTAGTTGGTTTGTTGTCTTTGTAGTCAGTTTTTGTCTCTTTGTAGTCATTTATATCCTCTTTGTATTTCCTTTGTGTCTTTTTATAGTCGTTTGTCTCTCTTTGTAGCCATTTTTGATCTTTTTTGTATTTGCTGTGTCTTTTTAAAGTCGTTTTGTGTCTCATTGTGGCTTTTTTGTCCATTTTCGTAGTTGTTGTGTGTATATTTGCAGCTGTTTTGCATCTTTGTGGCCATTTTTGATCCTTTTTGTATTGGCTATGTGTCTTTTTATAGTCGTTTTGTGTCTCTTTGTGGCTTTTTGTCCATTTTCTTAGTTGTTCTGTGTCTCTTTGCAGCTGTTCTACGTCCCTGTGCAGTGGTTTTGTTGTCTTTTATCATGTTGTGTCTCTCTGTAGTTGTTTGTCTCTTCCCTGTTGGTAGAAGTCTCTCTGAGTGACATTTTCTAGGTCAAGGCTGCAGAGGGAGCTGAGACGTTGACCACCTGGCCCATTCACTCATCCATCACTGCTGTCAGCTAGTAATATAGCTCTCTGGCCACATGTGATGAGATGATGACCTATGTTGTTGCTAGGCAGCATCTCAGTTTACAGATACCTGGTTACCAGCTCTACTGTCCACATGGTCTAACAATGGAATCATGTCTTGCCAACTTTGATCACATAAATATGTTCACCTGGCAGCCTGCATGGCACCACCAGCTGTGATGGAGGAGAATAACAGCCGGAGTTCTCAGGATAAACACAGAGATATCGCTATCCGTCAATAAGAAATGGCTTCGGAACAAATAAAGATGTTGTTTTTGTTTTCTGGGGCTGCTGAAGTGCACAAAAACACCTCAAAAGCACAAGAGGTATTGTAGTTGCAAAGTGTTGCAACAGAAGTGGGAAGAAAATATAATTCAGCAGCACATCATCCACTCTCTAGGAAGCTGAGAGAGGAATCAGGAATCTGTAAACACCAACATCATCCTGCACATGCATCACAAAACATGATCCGGCTAGACTGACACGGAGAATGAATGAAGGGAATTTTGTGTCTCTGTAAGTCATTTTGTGTCTTTTTTTTGTCTCTTTTGGTCATTTTGTGTCTTTTTTTAAGTCATTTTGTGTCTTTTTTTGGTCATTTTGTGTCTTTATTTAGTCATTTTGTGTAATTTTTTGGTCATTTTGCGTCTTTTTTAGTCCTTTAGTCCATTTTCCTTGAGGGTTTCCTTGTGTCTTTTTTGGTCATTTTGTGTATTTTTTTTTTGTCTTTTTTGGTCATTTTGTGTCTTTTTTGTGTCTTTTTGTCATTTTGTGTCTTTTTGGTCATTTTGTGTCTTTTTTTAGTCATTTTGTGTCTTTTTTTTGGTCATTTTGTCTTTTTTAGTCCTTTAGTCCATTTTCCTTGAGGGTTTCCTTGTGTCTTTTTTTGGTCATTTTGTGTCTTTTTTTGTCATTTTGTGTCTTTTTTTGTCTTTTTGTGTCTTTTTTTGTCTTTTTTTGTCTTTTTTTGTCTTTTTTGGTCATTTTGTGTCTTTTTTGGTCATTTTGTGTCTTTTTTTTGTCTTTTTGTGTCTCCTTTTGTCATTTTGTGTCTTTTTTTTGCAATTTTGTGTCTTTTTGTTGGTCATTTGTGCCATTTTGTGTCTTTTTTTTTTATTTTACCTTCCAACCAGCATCAATCTTCTAGGACTAACACATCCTGCACATGCATCACAAAAAATGCTCCAGCTGGACTGAAGCCACGGAGAACGAAGTGACGAGTGCAGTGCAGCGCCTAAGTTTCTGCGTCAAAGTTTAATTACATTCTCATAGTGTGGAAATTACAAAAGTGCTGACCTCTGGGAGAATTTGATGGCTTGCAGTCACACTGCATAGAATATGTATTATTATTATATACAGCCTTGAGATTGGTTGTGGGGCTGAACACAGAGTCTTTCTATTTCTGTTTCCGTTGCTCGTGGCTGATGTGTCCCATCTTGGAGGAGTCAATCTTCCTCACAAAGGAGGAGCCTGCCTTCCCCGGGGACATCGTTTATTCATGTATCAGATTTATTTTTTGCTGCCATGGCCTCCCAGGATTCACACCGCATTTATTACAGGGGGGTAATGAAAATTGAATTCATATGGCGAAGCCCCACATGCATTGTGTGACTTGGTTGCAATGTGAAGGTCTCCTCCCTCCACTAGCTGTAGCTGGCTGCAGCAGCACAGTTACAAAGTTTAGATAGACGTTTGCAGTTGGAAAAAAAAAAAATACCTTGAAAGTTTTCAAGGGGAAAAATGGTGTCAAAATGGAGTAAAAAAAAAAAAAGAATATTTAAGGATGCAAAGTTTGTTTTTCTTTTTCTTTCGCAGTTGCAGTTTTTCCTGCAGGGAGAAATTCAGTGAGGGAGAAAATATCAGCTTGTCTTTCTGTAAAAGGGTAAAACATCAGCATGAAACAACTGATGCATAGATGCAACTGTCATCTTGTATTTATCTTCCTCCAAACAGGCTACTATACACATTTAACCCTTTGATGCACAACATGGGTCTAAATCAGGGGGCTCAAACTCAAATTACCTGGGGGCCGCTGGAGGCAGTATCAAAATGACCAAAAAAAGACACAAAATTACAGAAAAAAAACTAAATTACTTAAAAAAGAAACAAAATTGCCAAAAAAATATTAAAAAAAAAAACACAAAATGACCCAAAAAAGACACAAAATTATTTAAAAAGTCACAAAATTATCAAAAAAGACACAAAATGACCCAAAAAAGACACAAAATTATTTAAAAAGTCACAAAATTATTAAAAAAAGACACACAATTATTAAAAAAAAGACACAAAATTACAAAAAAGAGACAAAATTACCCAAAAAGACACAAAATTACCAAAAAAAGTAATTAAAGGGACCTTCCACACACAACACAGTAAAGTGCCATTCATATGAAACTCACATTAAACTTTCATATCAAGGTGGAGGCCACAAAATAAAGTGACCAGACTAAGTTTTTATATTCTATATCTT
Organism: Centropristis striata; assembly: GCF_030273125.1. Lineage (NCBI taxonomy): Eukaryota > Metazoa > Chordata > Actinopteri > Perciformes > Serranidae > Centropristis > Centropristis striata. Next base: position 4,329,547 of record NC_081524.1, on the reverse strand, counting down.
TGTAATAAATTAATTTCATCATTCAGTATTGCAGGTTTTCCTCAAAATAACTTGTTTTTGATCATCATACATCCTAATTTTTTGTTTTCATTTCTTACTTTTTGAATAAAACCCTTTTATTATCCCTAATCTTCTAATGCACAAGGTCATTTTTGACCCATGTTGTGCATTAGAAGGTGTTTATATGTTGTCACCAATTTAAAACCTGACAAAGAAGACACAAATATTAACTATCCTATTTTGTTAAATTGGTGTTTTTTCCAATGGAAATTATTATTTGGTGGCTCTAATGAGTCTCAAATGTTAAAATATGTGATTTTCCAATGTAATCTGGTGGTTCTAACAACTCTTTTAAAGTTAAACCTTCAAAATAAGACAAACATAGTTACACATATACTCAAATTGTTAATTCAGTGAATCACTTTTTGTATCACTACGCTTCTAATGCACAAGGTCATTTTTGACCCATGTGTGTAAACTTGATGTAATAATACAAAAAAACTATTTTTCTTCATAAAGTATGAAAGGAAAAATGGATATAATGATCTGTTGTAATAAAAAAAAAGATATTCAAAAACACAGCAGCATGAAATAACATGGGGAGTGAATGTGGGTCATTTTTGACCCATGTTGTGCATTAGAAGGTGTTTTTATTTTGGGCATCAAAGGGTTAAAACGACTGTAAAAGAAAAAATATGGGACAATCTTCAGTCCAAGGCTGCAGATCTATACAAGATACTCTCTCTTAAACGTTTACTATGTGAGAAAATAAAGTGCTCTCACAGATGTCCGCTCTAAATGAGCTTCATTTTCAAGTGTGCTATTGATTGACGCTATTGTTCCACAACACAGTATTCAAAGGGAACAGAGGAGCTGCTCACAGCTGGAGGAATACAACAAATTGTTGAAAGTGGCGAGGCAGCTCCAGGAACATCTCTGGAATCGAAAAATTAAAGTAAAACATCTGAGCAAACATCATTTCCTTTTGTCTTTGTTCTCTTTAATTGGCGGTATCTTTTCTAAAATAGCAGCTTGATTGACATCCGTCTGTGCGTTTCCTGTTAACACCAAATGGAGAACTACAGTCATTTCCTGTTAAACTAACAGCAACACAGACAATAAGTCCACCTTTGAAGTGTACACTGTAAAAAATGTCCTGTTGTTTTTACAGAAAAAAACTGGCAGCTGTGGTTAGTAGAATATTTCTTTCTTTTTCTCATTTTACAGCATTTTTAGACTTCGACTGCACTTTATTGATATATGAAAAGACACAAAATGACTGAAAAAACACTAAGATACTTAAAAAAGACACAAAATGACTAAAAAGACACAAAATAACTAAAAAAAAGACACAAAATGACAAAAAAAGACACAAAATGACAAAAAAGACACAAAATGACACAAAATGACAAAAAAGACACAAAAAGGCGCAAAATGACCAAAAAAGACACAAAAAAGACACAAAATGACTAAAAATGACTAAAAAAATGTAATTTAAAATACACCAAATGGAGAACTACAGTCATTCGATTATTGTTCAATTAATCGAATAATTGTTGCAGCTCTAGTTCATTTTCTTGCTTTTTTTTAATCTTTTTTGGTCATTTCACTTCTTTTTTTGGTTGTTTTTGTGTCATTTTGTCTTCTTATTTTTGTCCTTTTTCGGTCATTTTACATCTTTTCTTGATCATTTGGTGTCTTTTTTTTCACATCTCCTGGTGAAGGTTTAAGTGCTGATATCTAGATTAACGATTTATTTAATTATCGATTATTGTTCGATTAGTCGAATAATTGTTGCAGCTCTAGTTTGAAGCAAATAAAAAATAACCACTTACTGTGATTTCTCTTTTTTTCAGTGCAAGAACAGCAGACCAACATTAATTACAAGAAGTAATTTTGTGCATTTTTACACTGCACTTTTAAGATTTCATGCTCAAATGCATGTAGTTGTACTGAGGGACACTTCAAGTGAGGGTGAGGGCCGTATGTGGCCCCCGGGCCTCATGTTGCCCATCCCTGCTGTAGATAAAAACAGTACACATTGTTGTTATAATAACTGCACTTATATTTTTCTGCCACCAGCACTTTGGTTCAGTGCAACACACTGTTGCTAGTAGCAACAACTACCTGCACAGCTCAATAGCAGTTTAAGCAGAGGGGCTTCTGGGTAATTTTGGCTCCATTTAACCCTTCAGAGTTTGGGGCTAATTTGTTGGTTTTGGTCTCCTTTTCATTCTATAAACCACTAAAAAATCTTTACCATGACGTGTTGGTATCATTGTTTTCAGCACAACTTCACCTATATGACGTGGTTATTATTTTCATTTTGACTTACTGGATCAACATTTTGAACACAAAAAACACACAAAAACAAAAAACACACATAAAAACACATAAAAACACACAAAAACACACACAAAAAACACATAAAAACACATAAAGAAATTACAAAGAACACAAATAAAAACACAGAAATTACAAAAAACACACAGAAAAAGACAGTAAACACAAAACATTGCATTAAACATTTTTTTTTTACAAAAACACACACAAAAAACACATAAAAATACACAAAAACACAAAAAAACCCCATAAAAACGCATAAAAAAACACACAAAAAACACAAAAACACATAAAAACACACAAAGAAATTACAATGAACACAAATGAAAACACAGAAATTACAAAAAACACAGAAAAAAAACGGTAAACACAAAACATTGCAATTAAACAATTTTTCTTTTTTTGTTTTTACAAAAAACACACACAAAAACACATAAAAAACACACAAACACATAAAAAACACACAAAAATGTCTCAGTCCTAGAAGAATCGATGCTGGTTTGAAGGTAAAGTGTGGTCACATCAAATATTGATTTTTAGATTATTCTTCTGTTCACTCACTTGCATTTTGTTAATTGATAAAAATAAACTATTAACATTTCTATTTTTTGAACGCATGCTTATTTTACAGCTTTTTTAGATGGAGACTTAGACTTAGACTGCACTTTATTGATCCCTTTGGGATTACTCCCTCAAGGAATTGTAATTTCTACAAATATTTTGGTAGAAATGACTAGGGGTCACGCCCCCCAGTTTGGGAACCACTGGATTAAATGATGTCTAAAAGAGGAGTAAAATGTAAACGTAGCTAACATATTAATTAACACCACACACACACACACACACAGTACAGCCACCTTTGTTTGTGAAAATTTGGGTGACAGTTTCTTTCCTCTCTTCTTCCTGTATTGGTGAACTTTTTGTTTTTGAAAACTTGTGATTTTTCACTCCTCACTTGCAGTTCACACTGCTAGAAAGTTCACGTCTGTTTTCAGGGTGAAAATAATAATTTCAGGAAAAAAAGGGCAAAATAATAGAGGCTCTCTGGATGTTTACTTTCTGCCAAAAACAGGAAAAGGAAATTAACCCATTAGTTTTCTTAGTACATTCTAAAAGAAAAAACAAGGGGCCACGGGGGCTACTGCCGGTGTGTGTACACTATGATGAGATTCTTCAGAGATTTCAAACAATTAATACTAGTAATGTTATCATACTATATAATATACAAGGAGCACAACTACAACAAGCATTCCTTTTCAAGTATTTATTTATACAGCAACCTATGACCTTTAACCTCAAAATGTGTGTGTGTAATGAAAATCGCATGAAGTCATATAGTTTTTTATCAATCCCTGTTCAATGACCATGATCATTTTTGGAGAAATTCTGAGATTATAATGGGTGTGTATTGCACGGGATGTTCGTGTCACAGTGTGTGAAATCATCGCCAGAGTGCAGAGGGAGAGAAAAAATTGTCCAAAAATAAATTTGAAAACTGCGCTCCAGGCCGCAAATTCCACTCTACAGAAATAATTTATACATAGAAACGTAGGAAAATTAGTCTTCTCCCTCACAATCCTCTGGTAAAGCTGTCAGAGTTATAGTTTGGGCGTAGGACGCACAGATGATCCACCAACAAGCACCAACAGCCTCATTGGGTCCCATATTAAAAACGCAGGAAGATTTCTGAAAAAGGGAGATGTCACAGTTTTTTTAAGATCGCTCTAACAAAGCTATTTTTTCATTTTTCTAAAAAAAACCCATATGTAGACATTCAGGAAGAACTCAGGACGCTCAAAGTGAAGCCGGATCAATGATAGGTATTAAGGTTTTGCCAAAAATGCTTTCTGTTCGAGGCCAGAAATTCCAGTCTGTCCACCTCTGCTGTCACTGTTCCGGAACATTTGACAGTTGGTGGCAGTTAATTCTGTTGATTGCTCTGATTGCCTTTGACCTTTGCTCTGATTACAGTTACAGATACACGCACACACATATGCGCGTAAGCGCGCACACTCCTCCAGATACACATGCTTCAAACAAACACACACACACACACACACACACACACACACACATTTTGAGGTTAAAGGTCATAGGTTGCTGTATAAATAAATACTTGTAAAGGAATGCTTGTTGTAGGTGTGCTCCTTGTATATTATATAGTATCATAACATTACTAGTATTAATTGTTTGAAATCTCTGAAGAATCTCATCATAGTGTACACACACCGGCAGTAGCCCCCGTGGCCCTTTCAGAATTTCCCCAGAGGAAATTTTCTGGTTATTATTGTTATCCATGAATTTTCTAATTTACTGTTTTACAAAAAAAATGTAAAAATAGTCAAGCACATTATTATTTCTTTATTAAGGTGTGAAATTAATATTATTATCTACTTGAATTTCTAAACAGAACACTTAGTTTTAGTGGTTGAATGTTAAGCCTGGTTAATTTTTGACTGAGTTCTTCTATGTGGCATCTACTGTTGACCTGCTATCACACTAATGAAGTCAAGATTTTAATGTAAAATACATACTTATCGCTCTTTTATTTACAGGTAAAATACATAATTTAAGTTTATATTTTACATATATGGATGGTGTGGTCTGTTGGGGATGACGTGGTTGGATGGATGGCTGCTGGATTGACTTCCAAACTGAATTATTCATTTGTTTATTCATGGGCTCAGATGAACACTTTGAAATGATTATTTATAGTGACATTCCAGCAAACTCACAGAGGACCTGCATGCTCAACTTGAAACTTTTTCAAAAATGAAGTGAATGCATGCAGGCTGGCCGATATGAAGTCAGCAGCAGCATAGATTAAAATAAAGTGAGTCAAAATGCAGCGAGACTGCTTCACACTGGGACAGGGAGTCAGGAAGCTTCAGTCTCTTTCCTCCGAGGAGTCTTCATCTCTCCCAGCTTCATCTTCATCCCTTCCTGTTCAGCTCAGCCTGATCGTTTGTCTCCTTTACCTTCACTATATCGTCCCTTCATCTGTCTCTGCAGCGCCGTCTGCCTCCTGACAGGCTGGCCTTTTTAAATGACCGTTTGTCATTGTGGGAGGCGTCAAGTTGCTTTCCTGAGCCGTTTGCCCTCAAAAATGAGGCAGAAAGGACAAGGGAAGGAAGGAGGAAGGAAGGGGGAGTGATAGGATGAAGAGAGAGGAGGAGGAGGAGGAGGTGGAAGGAGTGACTCAGGGAAGGAAAGGTGATCTAAAGGGAGAAAATAAATCCTCCCTTCGCTTTAACTCTATGGAGTCTTTATGGGCTATTTTGTCCATTTTTTAATCCTTTTCATCCTGTCTGTATACACCACTTAAATGCCATGTTGGTTGTTTTTTTCAGCACAACCTCACCTATATGACCTAATAATAATAGACTTCTTTTTTATTCTGACTTACTGGATCCTCCAAGAATCGCCACCTTATCGTGGTGGAGGGGTTCGTGTGCTCCAGTGATCCTGGGAGCTGTGTTGTCGGGAGCAGTAGCTCCTGGTAGGGTCTCCTATGGCAAAGTGGTCCCAGGGGAGGGGCCGGACTAAGAGCGATTCAAAAGACATGTGTGAAGCGGACCCTAGAAGATCGGAGTACCTCGCCCGGCACGGGTAAACCGGGGCCCCCTCCTGGAGCCAGACCTGGGAGGGGAGCACGCAGGCAAACATCTGGTGGCCGGGCTTTTGTCCATGGGGCCCGGCCGGTCTCAGCCCGAAGAAGCCACATGGATCCGCCGACCTGTGGGCCCACCCCCCGCAGAGTAGGGCCTAGGGGTCGGGTGCAGTGTGAGCCTGGCAGCAGGCGAAGCCGGGTACCAGGGCGTGCTGACCCCCGGCTCCAGCGACTAGCTCTGGGGACGTGGAACGCCACCTCGCTGGCGGGGAAGGAGCCCGAGCTTTGGCGGGATTTTGAGCGTAACCAACTAGAAATAGTTTAGGCTGGACTCTCTCCTTTTCCGGAGTTGCCCAGGGTGAGAGGCGCCGGGCGGATACTCACAAGCCCCTGGCTGAGCACCGCTGTGTTGGAGTTCTCCCCAAGGAACCTTGCAGCTGCAAGTCACGAGGAGAAGGTCTCTGACTCTGTGCTTTTGCACCGAACGGCAGTTCGGAGTACCCGGCCTTCTTGGAGTCTCTGGGTGGTGTCTGAGGCCATGGTTCTCTGCCGGAAACCGTGGACTGCCCCCTCTGGGTGGAGAGAGGTACTGCCTCAAGGAGTTCAAGTATCTCGGGGTCTTGTTCAGCAGTGAGGGTAGAACGGAGCGTGAGATGGACAGGCGGTTTGGTGCGGCGTCGGCAGTGATGCGGGTGTTGTACCGGACCGTTGTGGTGAAGAAGGAGCTGAGCCGGAAGGCAAAGCTCTCGATTTACCGCTCCATCTACGTTCCAACCCTCACCTATGGTCATGAACCCTGCTGCCCCCGCGACCCGGCCCCAGATAAGCGGACGAGAATGGATGGATTGATGGATGGACTTACTGGATCAACATTTTGAACCAAAAAGAAACAAAGTAAAACCAACATAAATGTGATCTTGTGATTGTGTGTGATCCTGTCATCAACTCTGTTTTTTTTATTCTAGTGGGACTCGCGTAGCGTAACAATTTTGGTCATTTTGTGTATTTTTTTTAGTAATTTTGTGTCTTAGTAAGTCATTTTGTCTTTTTTGGTCATTTTGTGTTTGTTTTTTTTGTCATTTTGTGTCTTTTTGTTCATTTTTTGTCTTTTTTTTTGTCTTTTTGTGTCTTTTTTGGTCATTTTGTTTCTTTTTTTGGTCATTTTGTGTCTTTTTTAGTCCTTTAGTCCAACATAAAATGTGATTTTGAATCTTTTTTACTTTCAAAACACTATCATGCTCAATAAAGAATTTTAAATGTTGCAAATGTGAACAAAGGTGTCAAATCTACCATATAAGAGGGTTCCATCCAGTTCTATCATTTGATACTAAATCTATTTGAGCTTGTCTCCAGTTTTACTTGGTATATCATCATCAAACTGAAACTGGCCTCATGGAGTTTACAGCCAGAACTTTAGAGGTAAATTTACAGTAGGGCTCCACGCTGCTTTGTTTTCTAGTCTGGATGGAGGCAACAAGTCTGGATTATTTGGAGCTTTTGGAGACTCCAGAGGGTTAACTGACTCTGTGAGAGAACATTTCTCACGGCTGATCCTACTATATAAATGATGAGAGGTAATCTGTGGTGTGAGTGTGTGACACAGTGATAACTGGTGCAGGTGGAGAGGAATCCTCCATCCTTAAGAGCAGCAGAGGAGCCAGCTGATTTTATCAAACATGGCTGATGAGGCCTTTGCTGTCGGCGGTTTTGGCTCCCTCTCTCTCTCTCTCTCTTTCTATCTGCCCCCTCCTCTCTCTCATTCTCTCATTCCCTCATTTCTGTCTTACAGGCTCAGCGGGCCTCTCCTGCTGACATGCTTCAGCACGACCACTAAGCACATCTCCAGTGTCGGGGCGAGAGTTCACAGTGCTGACAGTGCCAATTCATTAGTGTCCACTGACGCACAGCCAAACTCTAAGTCATAATGCCACAAGGCATTACATTTTACTGTTTTTTTTTTAAAGATCCCTCCTTTATTTCCTACTGTTTGGTCTGTGTGAAGGAGCGATTAAAGCGTGCTTTCCCTTTTATGTCTCTTTATGAAACACACAATGGGTCGGTTGCACCTTACTATTTATTGTAATGCCTTACAATATATATATATATATATATATATATATATATATATATATATATATATATATATATATATAATACACTTTTTTTTGTCATTTTGTATCTATTTTTGGTCATTTTGTGTCTTTTTTTAGGTCATTTTGTGTCTTTTTTTTAGTCATTTTGTGTCTTTTTGTGTCTTTTTTGGTGATTTTGTGGGGTTTTTTTTGTCATTTTGTGTCTTTTTTTGTCATTTTGTGTCTTTTATAGTCATTTTGTGATTTTTTGTCATTTGGTGTCTTTTTTGGTCATTTCGTGTCTTTTTGTGTCTTTTTTGGTCATTTTGTGTCGTTTTTGGTCATTTTGTTTTCTCATTTTGTGTCTTTTTTGGTCATTTTGTGTCTTTTTTTTGGTCATTTTGTGTCTTTTTTGGTAATTTTGTGTCGTTTTTGGTAATTTTGTGTCTTTTTTTTTGTCATTTTTTGTCTTTTTGTGTCTTTTTTGGTCATTTTAGGCATTACATTTTACTCTTTTTTTTTTTAAAGATCCCTCCTTTTTTATTTCCTCCCGTTAGGTCTGTGCGAAGGAGCGATTAAACAACCGACGTGCTCCGTTCCTTCACACAGAGATCCTCAATCAATTAGATGGAGAGTGAATGAAAATGACAGGAAACTCACACGAGCATGTGAAGCCACAACCAGAAGAAAACACACACACACACACACACACACACAGGCTCATTTATGTGTGGCTGGCTTCCTCTGAGCCTTTTCAACACTTTAATTAAATTGGATCTGCCTCCTAATTATTCTAATTGATAAATTATAACTTGATTATGTCACATTACGGCTCTGTAAATCTAAAATGCTCATTTGCTTGACAAATACTGTAACGTCTACCGCGCATCTGAAGTGACCTGGGATGGCTCCGGCCGGACCGCGGGGGCCCCCCCTCATTCTCTATATGCTGGAGTCATTGTGTGTCTTTGTAAGTCATTTTGTGTCTTTTTTGGTCATTGTGTCTTTTGTTGTGTCTTTTTTTAGTTATTTTGTTTCTCTATTTTTTTGGTCATTTTGTGTCATTTTGTCTGTTTTTTGTGTCTTTTTTGGTCATTTTGTGTCTTTTAGTCTCCTTTTTGTGTCTTCTGTGGGGTCTTCTGTGGGGTCTTTTTTGTGTCATTTTGTGTCTCTTTTGTGTCTTTTTTGGTCATTTTGTGTCTTTTAGTCTCCATTTTGTGTCGTCTGTGGGGTCTTTTTTGTGTCTTTTTTGTGTCTTTTTTTTGGTCATTTTGTGCCCTTTTTGGCCATTTTGTGTCTTTTGTGTCTTTTATTTTCTCTTTTTTGGTTCTTTTGTGTCTTTTGTTGTGCCCTTTTTAGTTATTTTGTTTCTTTATTGGTCATTTTGTGTCCTTTTTTTGGTCATTTAGTGTCTTTTTTGTCTCGTTTTTGGTCTTTTTGTGTCTTTTGTTTTGTTTCCTTTAGTCATTCTGTTTCTTTTATTTGGACATTTTGTGGTTTTTTTTGTCAGTTTGTCTCTTTTTTTCATCATTTTGTCTCTTTTTTAGTCCTTTAGTCGAACATAAAATGTGATTTTGAACTGGCTTGATGAACTTGATTTTGTCACATTACGGTTCTGTAAATCTAAAATGCTCATTTACTTAACAAATATTGCAACGTCTGCCGTGCATTTAAAGTGAACCTGGAACAGCTCCGGACGTACCGCGGGGGCACGTTGCACAGCGCTGAAGTTGCCCAGTTTATTTCCAGTTGCTGTTAGGGGTTGGCCGATTATTTGTCTCCTTTAATCACTACAAGCTCAGTCAATTAGAGCTCTTTTCATTTTATTTCAATAACTAATCAGAGAATTGGGCTCCAGACTTTATAACACACAGGCTGTAATTATATTCTAACTATATTGCGTGTTGACTTGTGGGGCCGTGTTCCTCTTTGAACCAGGTCAGATGGAGCGTGATGATGTTAGAGGTGCTGGATTGAAAACAGGCTCCTGGAGAGGGAATTGTTTAACGTGATGAAGATATCAATACATGTGAATGGAAATCTTTGAAGTCAGGAGGAGAGCAACCACGGGGAGTAAATGAGATAATCAGCAGCTTCCTCCAGAGCCAATGAGACGTTTAGTGAAAGGTGTTGGGTCAGGACGGGAAACAAGATGGCATCTGAGACCCATAGATACCTATGACCAGAGTACTTAGGACTCAGCATAATAATTTGGGTCTTTATGTGTATTTTGTTGTCATTTTGTGTCTTTGTAAGTCATTTTGTGTATTTTTTTGTTATTTTGTGTCTTTTTTGTGTGTATTTTTGGTCATTTTGTGTCTTTTTGTCTTTTTTTTGTGTCTTTTTTAGTCATTTTGTGTCTTTTTTGGTCATTTTGTGTCTTTTGTTGTGTCTTTTTGAGTTATTTTGTGTCTTTTTTTGGTCATTTTGTGTCTTTTTTAGTAATTTTGTGTCTTTTTTAGTTATTTTGTTTCTTTTTTTGTCATTTTGTTTCTTTTGTGGGGGTTTTTTTGGTCATTTTGTTTGGTTTTTTTGGTCATTTTGTGTCTTTTTTTGGTAATTTTTTGTGTCTTTTTAGTCATTGTGTGTCTTTTTTTGGTCATTTTGTGTCTTTTTTAGTCCTTTAGTCCAACATAAAATGGATACATTTTACTTTCAAAACACTATCATGCTCAATAAAGAATTTGAAATGTTGCAAATGTGAACAAAGGTTGCAAATATAACATATAAGAGGGTTCCATCCAGTTCGATCATTTTATACCTAAAACGTAGCGCAAAACAATGGTAAAGTTCTATCGAATTTGGGGGTTTCCATCAACCTAATCTTCACAGTGTCTTTTTGTTTTTTTGTTTGAATAAAAAAAACAGAAACGATGAGATTCTGTGGTTTGCAGAAACGAATGCCAACATTTATTCTGTCGACGTATTCTGCAAAACACCCATTTAAAGTAAGAATTCAATGAACAATAAGCTTTCCCAAGATGCACCTTTGACGCACAGCGTGACCCGCTGCATGAACCCTGCAGCCTGCAGCCATCAGCAGCACACACAGGAATCTGTGTGGGCTGCTGATGTATGTGTGTGTGTGTGTGACAGAAAAACAACAGTGAGAGAAACACGCGAAGAGAAGCAGTTAGGTGGGTTATGAACCACTGAGACCTCATTAACCAGGGAGCTTTGTGTCATCGGGCAGCATCAGCTGTCTGACGCTCAGAGACACTACAAGTGGACGACCACACTCTTATTTTAGTTATTTTAACTTCCCTTCAGTCACAGTCAGTCTCATCAGCTGCAGCTAAATTTGCAGCAGTGGCTTCAGTTGGAAGCAGAAACAACAAAACCCTGGAGGGGAGCCGAGCCAACAGGACACGTGATCAGGTGCTATAAGGCAGAGAGATATGTGTATTTTTGGGACTGTCGGTGAATCTTAACTCTGTGGAGTCTTCATGGGCTATTCTGTCCATTTTTTAATTCAATCATTTTGGTCATTTTGTGTATTTTTAGTCATTTTGTGTCTTTTTTTTTGGTCGTTTTGTGTCTTTTTATTGGTCATTTTGTGTCTTTTTGTGGGGTTTTTTTGGTCATTTTGTGCCTTTTGTGGGGGGGTTTGGTCTTTTTGTGTCTTTTCTAGTAATTTTGTGTCTTTTTTTGTCATGTTGTGTTTTTTTTGTCATGTTGTGTCTTTTTTGGTAATTTTGTGTCTTTTTGGTCATTTTGTGTCTTTTCTAGTAAATTTGTGTCTTTTTTTGTCATGTTGTGTCTTTTTTTGTCATTTTGTGACTTCTGTGGGGTTTTTTTTGGTCATTTAGTGTCTTTTCTAGTACTTTTGTGTCTTTTTTAGTCATTTTGTGTCTTTTTTTGTCTTTTTGTGTCTTTTTTAGTCTTTTTGTGTTTTTTTGTCATTTTGTGCCTCTTGTGGTGGGGTTTTGGTCATTTTGTGTCTTTTCTAGTCATGTTGTGTCTTTTTTGGTGATTTTGTGTCTTTTTTAGTCATTTTGTGTCTTTTTTGGTAATTTTGTGTCTTTTGTAGTTATTTTATGTCTTTTTTTGTAATTTTGTGTCTTTTTTAGTCATTTTGTGACTTCTGTGGGGGGTTTTTTGGTCGTTTTGTGTCTTTTTTGGTCAGTTTGTGTCTTTTTTGGTCATTTTGTGTCTTTTGCAGTCATTTTATGTCTTTTTTTGTAATTTTGTGTCTTTTTTAGTCATTTTGTGTCTTCTTCTTTGTTTTTTTGTCATTTTGTGTTTTTTGGTCATTTTGTGTCTTTTATGTCAAAAAATATATTTTTTTAAAAGCTAGAAAATGAACAATTTTGTGTCTTTTTTTGTCAAAAAAGATGAAAAATCTAGAAAATGAACAAAACCTTTACTATACCCTTGTTTTCTTCAATGTCTTGTTCATTTTAATGCCTGCTACAACTAAAGGTACATTTGTTTGAACACATATAATGATAACAACAAAAATAGCTGATAAGAGTTTATTTTTAGAGCCGTTATCTGGACATTTTCCTGGTTTTCTTGATGATGGTTTTGGTTATTATCAAGAAAACCTCTTATGATATGATTCAGAGACAGCCATTGGTACACTTCAGTTGCTAGGTGGAATAGCTTAGCCATGGCGTTGCCTGCTTATAATGCTTATATATCTTGTAGCATATGAAAAAAACATATTGGTATTTTAACAAATCTTGATAGCTGAGGGTGTTTAAAGCATGACCCAGCATGTTAATGTTCAATAATCCATCTAGTGCTGCAGAGATGCTGAAAACTATCAATAATAAAACGACACCTTTGGTTTCCACAGAAGGACTTTGGTGAACTCCTTGTGATCAGTATAATGTTAACTGTGATATGTTTCATTTGTGTCCCTGGCTGAGCTAATGGAGCTGGTTCAGACAGGGACATGGAGTGATTTATGTCGTCCATGTGAGGTAATCATGAGCTGAACTACAGTTTCATTCACATGATAAACTAGTCTTTAAACATTACTACATACATCTGTTTTCACTAACCAGTGGATGAAGCTGAAGCAGCTCAAAATAATCCAGACTTGTTGCCTCCATCCAGACTAGAAAACAAAGCAGCGTGGAGCCCTACTGTAAATTTACCTCTAAAGTTCTGGCTGTAAACTCCATGAGGCCAGTTTCAGTTTGATGATGATATACCAAGTAAAACTGGAGACAAGCTCAAATAGATTTAGTATCAAATGATAGAACTGGATGGAACCCTCTTATATGGTAGATTTGACACCTTTGGTCACATTCGCAACATTTCAAATTCTTTATTGATCATGATAGTGTTTTGAAAGTGAAAAAAAAGATTCAAAATCACATTTATGTTGGACTAAAGGACTAAAAAAGACAAAATGACTAAAAAAAAGACAAAATGGAAAAAAACACAGAAGACACAAAATGACTAAAAAAGACACAAAATGACCAAAAAAATACACAAAATGACTGAAAAAAAGGACACAAAATGATGGAAAAAGACACAAAAAGACACAAATGACAAGAAAAAGACACAAATTGACAAAAAAAAAGACACAAAATGAATAAAAAAAGACATAAAACGACCAAAAAAGACACAAAATGACTAAAAAGGACACAAAATGACAAAAAAAACGACACAAAACGACCAAAAAAGACACAAAATGACTAAAAAAGACACTAAATTAAAAAAACACACAGAAGAAGACAGAAAATGACTAAAAAAATACACAAAAAGACACAAAAAGACACAAAAAAAGACACAAAAAGACAGAAATGACAAGAAAAAGACACAAATTAATTTAAAAAAGACACAAACTGACCAAAAAAAAACACAAAACGACCAAAAAAGACACAAAATGACAAAAAGGACACAAAACGATCAAAAAAGACACAAAATGACTAAAGAAAGACACAAAATGACTAAAAAAAGTCACAAAATGACTAAAGAAAGACACAAAGTAATTTTAAAAAAGACACAAAATGACTAAAAAGGACACAAAATGACAAACTTTTGAGCGGCCTTGACAGTGTTTTGATAAAAAAAAAAGCAGCAGATGAAAAGATTCGTCAGTATCTAATAAAAAAAGTGGTGTGTGTGTGTGTGTGTGTGTGTGTGTGTGTGTGTGTGTGTGTGTGTGTGTTTATATAACTCATGACCTGGAGATGATTACACCTTCTCACTATTTAATCAGTTTATGAAGGTTGTTATTGTTACAGGATCTGCAGAGAATAAATGTATCCTTAACTGCTTTTTAGGTTTTACTTCTAATTTATCAAAGTTATATTTGAAGATAAATAAACATACTGAAGACTGTGATGGAAACTTTCATCTGACACTGAAAATTGAACTAGCTGAACGTGTTTCTATTTAATTTTCGGTTATTTTTTCAAAGAGGGTCGTTTCCATAATTATTCCTTTTGCAGATTTACTGAACTGTCAGTAAAAAAAAAACCCCTCAAATAAAAACACTAAATCTGAGGGAAATGATCTTGCTGCATGGACAGATAATTTACCTTGACAAGATTTCTTAAATAAAGATTATTAAATCTAGAAATAAGGATGTTGAAGACTTAAAATAAGAAATTAACTCTTTAAACAAGATAAATTATCTAACACTTCTAGATCTAAATTTTTTTTTTTATCTTGGTAAGAAACAAATAATTGTCAGTTCACTCAGGATTATTAATATCATAATTATTTCAAATTATATATCAAAACATGCGGTTTGATCGACGTAAGTGGCCAATATTTTGCATTGAAGTGAATGGGACGGCCGAAAAAAAATGAGCAAAAAAAGAACAATAATTGGAGATTTTTAAACGTCTACTTCTCCGGCATAATTTCACCTAGAGACTCCATTTAAACTTTAAACAGTAGACACAAGTCTTATGTATCGGTGTATTAATCCACGTTTCGATAGGTCATATAGTTTTTTTATCAATCCCTGTTCAATGACCATGATCATTTTTGGAGAAATTCTGAGATTATAATGGGTGTGTATTGCACGGAATGTTCGTGTCACAGTGTGTGACGTCATCGCTCAGAGTGTAGAGGGAGAGAAAAAACTGTCAAAAAATAAATATGAAAACTGCACTCCAGGCCGCAAATTCCACTCTACAGAAATAATTTATACATAGAAACGTAGGAAAATTTGTGTTCTCCCTCACAATCCTCTGGTAAAGCTGTCAGAGTTATAGTTTGGGCGTAGGACGCACAGATGATCCACCAACACGCACCAACAGCCTCATTGGCTCCCATATTAAAAACGCAGGAAGATTTCTGAAAAAGGGAGATGTAACAGTATATTTAGATCGCTCTAACAAAGCTATTTTTTCATTTTTTTAAATAAAAAAACATATGTAGACGTTCAGGGAGAACTCAGGACGCTCAAAGTGAAGTCGGATCAATGATAGGTATTATGGTTTTGCCAAAAATGCTTTTTGTTCGAGGCCAGAAATTCCAGTCTGTCCACCTCTGGCTGCTGTCACTGTTCCAGCCATTGGCAGTTGGTGGCAGTTAATTCTGTTGATTGCTCTGCTCTGATTGCCTTT
Organism: Centropristis striata; assembly: GCF_030273125.1. Lineage (NCBI taxonomy): Eukaryota > Metazoa > Chordata > Actinopteri > Perciformes > Serranidae > Centropristis > Centropristis striata. The sequence continues at coordinate 4,313,984 of NC_081524.1, read as the reverse complement.
GATCTTTGCTGTGATTACAGTTACAGATACACACACACACACACACACACACACACACACACGCACACAGTTAACTTTATACGATTTTCGTTACACACACACACAAATGCGCGCACACTCCTCCAGATACACACACAAACACATTTTGAGGTTAAAGGTCATAGGTTGCTGTATAAATAAATACTTGTAAAGGAATGCTTGTTGTAGGTGTGCTCCTTGTATATAATATAGTATCATAACATTACTAGTATTAATTGTCTGAAATCTCTGAAGAATCTCATCATAGTGTACACACACCGGCAGTAGCCCCCGTGGCCCTTTCACAATTTCCCCAGAGGAAATTTTCTATTTTATCTCTTTCATACATTTTTTTGTCTATTTTGGTTCTGTAAATGGTAAATATGCCGTTATCATACAGTGTGTCTTCATTTTTTAACTCGACTCTCTGCTTTGAGACGTGATTCTGTCCTTGAGGGCGACTTCTACAACTGATCAGATCACATTAAGGCCAGACATGCGTGGGTGTAATTTCCTAGTGAATGTTGACATTACAACCTGGCACATAAACACATTAAATGATGTGAAAGGAGCATCAACTACCTTCACTATCTGCATCTCACATTCACATCTTTCTACAATGAATATTGGATTTTTTTAAAGACTGCTATCAGACTTTAATGGCAGTAGCTGGCTGGGAGGAGAGGTGAACATTCACTCAGAGGGGCTTTAACTCTAAGGAGTCTTATAGGGCTGTTATGTCCATTTACGAATCCTTTTCATGTCTTTAAAAGTCATTTTGTGTCTTTTTGTGTCTGTTGTTGTGTCTTTTTTTTGTTATTTTGTGCCTTTTTTGGTCTTTTTTGTCTTTTTTGTATCTTTTATGCATCTGTTGTTGTGTCCTTTTTAGTTATTTTGTGTCTTCTGTGGGGTTTTTTGGTTTTTCTGTCTTGTCATTTTGTGTCTTTTTTAGTTATTTTGTGTCTTTTTTTAGTAATTTTGTGTCTTTTTTGTCATTTTGTGTCTTTTTTTGTGTCTTTTTGTGTCTTTTTTGGTAATTTTGTGTCTTTTTTTCATTTTGTGTCTCTTTTAGTCATTTTGTGTCATTTTGTCTTTTTTGGTAATTTTGTGTCTTTGTTTTTAATCATTTTGTGTCTTTTTTTAGTTAGTTTGTGTCTTTTTGTCATTTTGTGTCTTTTTCTAGTAATTTTGTGTAATTTTGTATCTTTTTTTGTCATTTTGTGTCTTTTTTGTAATTTTGTGTCTTTTTTAGTCATTTTGTGTCATTTTGTCTTTTTTGGTAATTTTGTGTCTTTGTTTTTAACCATTTTGTGTCTTTTTTTAGTTATTTTGTGTCTTTTTTGTCATTTTGTGTTTTTTTTAGTCATTTTGTGTCTTTTTTTTTGTGTCTTTTTTGCTAATTTTGTGTCTGTTGTTGTGTCTTTTTTAAGTTATTTTGTGTCTTTTTGGTCATTTTGTGTCTTCTGTGGGTTTTTCTTTTTGGCATTCTGTCTTGTCATCTTGTGTCTTTTTTGGTCATTTTGTGTCTTTGTTTTTAGTTATATTGTGTCTTTTTTTGGTCATTTTCTGTCTTTTTTTTTTTTTGCTCTGCTTTGTTTTTTACGTCTGGATGTGATGAAGAAGCGGTGCTTTGGCTCTTTCGGAGACTCCAGAGGGGTTTTAATACAGAACAAAGGCAGCGAGATGATAAAAGGATAGAAACATGTGTGCACAAAGGTCTGCAGAGCCACATTTACTGGATCGCCTGCAACAAAGTTTTTTAGTTATTTTGTGTCTTTTTTTAGTCAATTTGTGTCTTTTTGTATCTTTTTTGTGTCTTTTTTGTGTCTTTTTTGGTAATTTTGTGTCTTTTTGTGTCTCTTTTAGTCATTTTGTGTCATTTTGTCTTTTTTGGTAATTTTGGTTCTTCTGTGGGGTTTTCTTTTTGGTATTCTGTCGTGTCATCTTGTGTCTTTTTTGGTCATTTTGTGTCTTTGTTTTTAATCATTTTGTGTCTTTTTTTAGTTATTTTGTGTCTTTTTTGTCATTTTGTGTTTTTTTAGTCATTATGTGTCTTTTTTGTGCCTTTTTTGGTAATTTTGTGTCTGTTGTTGTGTCTTTTTTAGTTATTTTGTGTCTTTTTTGGTAATTTTGTGTCTGTTGTTGTGTCCTTTTTAGTTATTTTGTGTCTTCTGTGGGGTTTTTTTGGTTTTTCTGTCTTGTCATTTTGTGTCTTTTTTAGTTATTTTGTGTCTTTTTTTTGTCATTTTGTGTCTTTTTGTCATTTTGTATATTTTTTGTGTCTTTTTTGTGTCTTTTTTGGTCATTTTGTGTCTTTTTTGGTAATTTTGTGTCTTTTTCTAGTAATTTTGTGTAATTTTGTATCTTTTTTGGTAATTTTGTGTCTTTTTTGTCATTTTGTGTTTTTTTTAGTCATTTTGTGTCTTTTTGTCATTTTGTATCTTTTTTGTGTCTTTTTGTGTATTTTTTGGTAATTTTGTGTCTTTTTGTATCTTTTTTGTGTCTTTTTTGGTAATTTTGTGTCTTTTTTGTCATTTTGTGTCTTTTTTTAGTCATTTTGTCTTTTTTTAGTCATTTTGTGTCATTTTGTCTTTTTTGGTCATTTTGTGTCTTCCGTGGGCTTTTTTTTGTTTTTGGTATTCTGTCTTGTCATCTTGTGTCTTTTTTGGTCATATTGTGTCTTTGTTTTTAGTTATGTTCTGTCTTTTTTTGGTCATTTTCAGTCTTTTTTTTTTTTGCTCTGCTTTGTTTTTTTACGTCTGGATGTGATGAAGAAGCGGTGCTTTGGCTCTTTCGGAGACTCCAGAGGGGTTTTAATACAGAACAAAGGCAGCGAGATGATAAAAGGATAGAAACATGTGTGCACAAAGGTCTGCAGAGCCACATTTACTGGATCGCCTGCAACAAACATGAAGACAAAACAGATGAATCATGGAAAACAGAAAAAGAAAAATCTGATGGATGCCTTTAGTGAGAAAACACAGAGAGATAAAAACTGCTTACACACGGAGGCTGAGTGACGCTTATGGGCATTAGAGTTGTTCTGGTGATGACTGGCCTCATGATTTATGGAGGTGGAGGCGTCTCCTCTAACCTTGAGAGATGCCTCACTTTGTGCTGATGTTGGGGTTAACGGGGGATTGTGGGAGCTGGAGGTCCCTCCGAGGGAGCTTTTTCTCTTGACCTCACACAGGTTTTCAGTGTGTGCAGGTATCGTGATCAATATCCACCTCGGTCCATGTGGGTTTTCCACAGATAGAAGCTGCTGATGATAGATTGAGGTTTTCATATTGCTTTGAACCCACCTTGCCTGCATGGGAAGATTCATTTTTGATGTTTTCGCCAGAGTAGCAGAACATCGAGTTTATAACACCGACTTTGCTTTCCAAATTTAAAGCTAAAAAATGTAAAACTGAAGCAGTTTTGGAAACTGATATTTTGTGATGATCTCATTATTTAAAACAAGGGGTCTAAAAAACGAAAATTGCCTGGAGGCTGCTGGAGGCAGGATCAAAATGACCAAAAAAAGACAAGATTACTAAAAGAGAGACACGAAATTACTAAAAAAGACACAAAAAGACTGAGAAAAACACTGAATTACTTTTAAAAAGACACAAAATTACGAAAAAGACACAAATAACAAATATATACACATAATTACCAAAAAAGACACAAAATTACCTAAAAAAGACACAAAATTACCAAAAAAGACACAAAATAACCTAAAAAAGACACAAAATAAATAAATAATAATTTATAATAATTATAATAATATATTATAATATTGTATAATATATTTAATAATTTTGTGTATTTTTTGGTCATTTTGTGTCTTTTTTTAATAATTCTGTCTTATTTTGGTCATTTTGTGTCTTTTTTTAATAATTCTGTCTTATTTTGGTCATTTTGTGTCTTTTTAAAAATAATTTTGTGTCTTTTTTATATAATTCTGTGTCTTTTTTTGTCATTTTGTTTCTTTTTTGGTCATTTTGTGTCTTTTTAAAAATAATTTTGTGTTTTTTTTATATAATTCTGTGTCTTTTTTTGTCATTTTGTTTCTTTTTTAAGTAATTTAGTTTTTTTCTGTCATTTTGTGTCTTTTTTTTAAAGTAATTTAGTTTTTTTTCAGTCATTTTGTGTCTTTTTTTAGTAATTCTGTGTCTATTTTTGGTCATATTGTTACTGTAATCTGAGTGTGAGACCCCTGTTTTAACCCTAATGGACGTTCTTTATTTCTCCCATCATCCAACATCTCTTTTCTGTCATTTGGAAGATTAATGATGATCAACAGAATCGACTCTCATAAATTCTCCTGGGCAGCCCGAGGGGAATGTTCAAAGCTCCTAAATCAGTGTATTCATCCACAGATTTTAAATATTCTGATGAGTCCCTGAGGCTTCAGTGCAGTAAAAGCTTATTTACCGGGGCACGGGGAACACACCTTGCATCTTAATCCGGTGACAGAGTGAGAAGATGAATAGCGTGGTTACATCTGTATCATGTTCACGCTAGATCAATCTGTCACTCTGCCGCCGCTGCTTATTCAATATTGTCCTTGGCCTTAAACTCCACCCAGGTAGATTTATGCTGTGGGAGCAGCTGAGGGGAGAAACACACCAACCAAGAGCCACGCAGCCTTTTCATTCCTCCATCTGATCCACTGATGGAATCAGCATCAAGGCATCTTTACTTCTGTTTACAGAACAAACATACAGGAGGAATGAAATAACTGGGAGCTCAGAACATCAAACGTCATCAGCACTGTTGATTTACTTTTTGGTTCAGGAAATCTGCAAAAGACAAAAACAAATAACTGAAAATTAAATAGAAACGTAGATGAAGTCAGTGCAGTGTCTTTTTGTGTCTTTTTTTAAGTCTTTTTGTGTCTTTTTTGTGTCTTTTTTTTGTCATTTTGTGTCTTTTTTTGTGTCTTTTTTGTGTCTTTTTGGGTCATTTTGTGTCTTTTTTTTTTTCATTTTGTTCAGTAAATTTGCAAAAGGAATAATTATGGAAACCACCCTCTTTGAAAAAATAACCAAAAATTAAATAGAAACATAGATGAAGTCAATGCACTGCAAAAAAAAAGGTGTGTCTAAAAATAAGATAAAAACACTAAATCTGGGAGAAATGATCTTGCTGCGTGGACAGATAATTTCACTTGACAAGATTTCTTAAATTAAGATGATTAAATCTAGGCCAAAAGACACAAAATTACTAATAAAAAAAAGACACAAAATTACCAAAAAAGACACAAAATGACAAAAAAAAGACACAGAATAACCAAAAAAAGACACAACATTATTTAAAAAAGAAACAAAATGACACAAAAAAGACACAAAATGACAGAAAAAAAACACGAAATTACTAATAAAAAAAGACATAAAAATTACAAAAAAAGACACAAAATTACTAAAAAAAAGACACAAATGACCAGAATAAGACACAAAATTACACAAAAAAAGACACAAAATGACAAAAAAAGACACAAATGACCAGAAAAAGACACAAAATGACCAAAAAAGATACAACAGACATAAAATGACCAAAAAATACACAAAAAGACACAAAATGACTGAAAAAAGACGCAAAATGACAAAAAAAGATACAAAATGACAAAAAAGACACAAATGACCAAAAAAGACACAACAGCAGACACAAAATGACCAAAAAAGACACAAAATAACAAAAAAAAGACACAACAGACACAAAATGACCAAAAAAGACACAAAAAAGACATGAAAAGGATTCAAAAAGACTCCATAGAGTTAAAGTGAAAAAATAATTATTAAATCATGTTGAAGTTGTTCTGAGTAAATACCAAATACCAACCATGAGAATAGTAAATATAATGTGGTACATAAAGAACTAAAAGACTCCAGAGGGTTAAAGATGTTAATGTGACTTTGCAGCTTCTCCTCTTCTCTCTTCTCTCTGTACTCTAAGTTCCTCACAAAGGCCCATTAGCGTTTCTTTATCACCAGTCTTTGATGCACCTTTTGAGAGAAACGGCTAATTAAATAGTCGATACCTCTTGCAATTCCTGGAAATTTGCTTATTATTGATCGGGCTCCATCTCTCCTGCTGTGAACCAGATGCATTTCTCTATTGATCAGCATCAGACTGTGCAGTGTACCGGCACACTATTTTTAAATCTCAGCCTATTACGTATTGATTGTGGAAAAAGTTTTCATTTTTGCTTCAAAATACATACAAGTTTGGTTTGAAGGGGAGTCGTTCTCAGCTGAGGAGCAGAATCAGACTCACAGGGCGTTAATGGTTACACTCAGGAGGAAAATCATCTGTTTCTGTTCACTCTGTGGAGTCTTTATGGCTGTTTAGTCTGTTTTTAATCCTGTTCTTCCTGCCTGTATTCACCACTTAACAATGTTTAAATGCCATGTTGGTACATATTTCACCTATATGACCTGATAATGATTGATTTTTTATTCTGACTTACTGGATCAACATTTTGTGTCTTCTTTTAGTCATTTTGTGTCTTTTTGTGTCTTTTTTTTTTGGCCATTTTGTGTCTTCTTGTGTCTTTTTTTGGTCATTTTGTGTCTTTTTGTGTCTTCTTTTGGTCATTTTTTGTATTTTTTTGGTCATTTTGTGTATTTTTTTGGTCATTCTGTGTCTTTTTGGTCATTTTGTGTCTCTTTTTTTAGTCTTTTTGTGTCTTTTTGTGTCTTCTTTTGGTAATTTTTTTGTATTTTTGTGTATTTTTTTGGCCATTTTGTGTCTTTTGTGTATATTTTTGGTCATTTTGTGTCTTTTTGTGTCTTTTTTTTTTAGTCATTTGGTGTCTTTTTTAGTCATTTAGTCCAACATAAAATGTGATTTTGAATCTTTTTTTTACTTTCAAAACACTATCATGCTCAATAAAGAATTTTATATGTTTCAAATGTGAACAAAGGTGTCAAATCTAACATATAAGAGGGTTCCATCCAGTTCTATCATTTGATACTAAATCTATTTGAGCTTGTCTCCAGTTTTACTTGGTATATCATCATCAAACTGAAACTGGCCTCATGGAGTTTACAGCCAGAACTTTAGAGGTAAATTTACAGTAGGGCTCCACGCTGCTTTGTTTTCTAGTCTGGATGGAGGCAACAAGTCTGGATTATTTGGAGCTTTTATTTTGGAGACTCCAGAGGGTTAACATATTCCAGGTAGAACCACAACGTTCCCCTGCTCCGTTAGAACAAAAGGCGTTCTCGTGTTGCTTGATCCTCCATAATAACTCCTTTTCCTCTGTCATTGCCGACATCATCATTTTTCTGAGGCTGTTTGAAATGTTCAAGTCAACAGCAGCCACCTCAGAGTTAATTCATGCCTGATTTACAACACGTCTATATATGGATCCTACTTCAAGGTGCACCCTTTGTGCTTTTTGATACAGAGGGGCTTTGTTGTTAGGAAACGGGGAGGAAAAAAAAGAGCCAAAAACAAAAACAGAAGTCTATTTCTGTGGAGCGACAACCCTCTGCAGCGTGCTGGATGTCAGAAGTTGAGTTTACCAGAGGAAGGCGGTGAGAGCTTGTCGACATGCTGCAGCTCTGACAGACAGACGGAGGAATAAACGCTGCAGCAGAAGAAGAAAACCCTGTGAGACGTCTGGCAACATGTCCACCGCTTCTAAATGACACTCTGGGCTTTGGCACTTTAGTCTTTTTGTAGTAACGTATTTGTTGTATCTCTGCTCCTTATTTTGTTCTATTTTCTTCACTCACTTTGAAGTGTTCCAGCATTTAATTCACATATAAATGATTGCTTATTGGCCACAAAAACACCATTTACTAACCCTCTGGACGAGATTTTTGGCTTTTCCACAAGTTTCCATGTACAATTTAATGCATCAAGCTAGAGATTTTTCTTAATTTTGCAGTGTGAATTCAGCATTTTTAATGCAATCTTTTGTGTTTACTGTTTTCTGTTATTTCTGTGTTTTTATCTGTGGTATTTGTAATTTCTTTGTGGGTTTTTATATGTTTTTGTGTGTTTTTATGTGTCTTTGTGTGTGTGTGTGTGTGTGTGTGTGTGTGTGTGTGTGTGTGTGTGTGTGTGTGTGTGTGTGTGTGTGTGTGTGTTTGTGTGTGTGTGTGTGTGTGTGTGTGTGTGTGTTTATTTCTGTGTTTTTAATCTTTGTTCTTTGTAATTTCTTTGTGTGTTTTTATGTGTTTTTCGTGTGTTTTTGTGTTTTTCGTGTGTTTTTTGTAATTTCTGTTTCTTTTTATCTGTGTTCTTTGGAATTTATTTGTGTTTTATGTGTTTTTATGTGTGTTTTTATGTGTTTTTTGTATTAAAACATTTTTTGGTGTGTTTTTTGTAATTTTGTGAGGTGTTGTGGGGTTTTTTTTTGTGGTTTTATGTGTGTGTTTTGTATTTTTTGTGGGTTTTCATATAGGTGAGGTTGTGCTGAAAACAATGATACCATGTCATGGTAAAGATCTTTAAGTGGTTTATAAACAGGCAGAATGAAAAAGAGTCCGAAACTGACAAAATAGCCCCAAACTCTAAAGGGTTAATCTTTTAGTAAGAAGGTTTAGTAACAGTCACAAGGTGATTCAAGCTTCCTCAAACACATTCAGGGCATTTTATACTTCAAGTATTCTGATTATAATTAGTCATTGATCTCCAAATGCACATTTTTCAAGCGTGCATTGACCTTGAACTACAGCAGGAGTTTCAGTTTTCTCATGCTCGTTTCCTCTCGTCCTATTAATTCAGCATAAATACTGTTGAACCGCAGAGTTAAAACTCTGGAGTCAACAGAGAGCCCTGCTGCTGTCAGCTCAACTCTAAAGTTTTGGCTTTTCCAGAAGTTTCCATGTTCCATTTAGCGCGTCAACTCTTTTTCAGCAAAGATAAAAACCACCTCAACCAAGTCTAACATGATTTTACTGAAGGTTTTGCAGAGATTTTTTTGTATTTTGCAGTGTGCATTCAGCATTTCAATGCTTTTTTCATGCAATCTTTTGCGTTTAATGTTTTTTGTGAGTTTTTATGTATTTTTTGTAATTTTTTTGTGTGCTTTTTTGTGCATTTTTTTGTGTTTTTTGTGCGTTTTTATGTGTGTTTTTGTGTTTTCTTTGTGGGTGTTTTGTCATTTTTTTGTGTGTGTCTCACGTGTGTTTTTTGTAATTTTTATGTGTGTTTTTGCATTTTATAGTTTTTTCACATGTTTTGTGTGTTTTTTGATATGTGTTTTTTGTATTTTTTGTGTGATTTCTGTGTGTTCTTGTGTGTTTTTATGTTTTTTTGTATTTTTATTGTGTTTTTTATGTTCTTTGTTTTTTTGTCATTTTTTGTGTGTGTTTTCTTTGTGTTTTTTGTGTGTTTTTGATGTGTGTTTTTTTTTTTTTTTGTCTGATTTCTGTGTGTTTTTGTGTGTTTTTATGTGTTTTACGTGTGCTTTTATGTGTTTTTTTATTTTTGGTGATTTTTGTGCGTTTTCTTATGTGGTTTTTGTATTTTTTGTGTGTGATTTCTGTGTGTTTTTATGTGATTTTTGTAATTTTATTGTGTTTTTTGTATTTTTGTGTGTGTGTTTTTGATGTTTTTTGTCTTCAATATGTTGATCCAGTAAGTCAAAATAAAAAAACAATAATCAGGTCATATAGGTGAGATTGTGCTGAAAACAATGATACCACCATGACATGGTAAATATTTTTAAGTCATTTATATACAGACAGAATGAAAAAAAAGGAGTCAAAAACCCAAAAAAACAGCCCCAAACTCCAAAGGGTTAACATAAAGTAGTTAAACTTGTGTATATAAGAAAAGTCCCTGTGTATGAATATGTAATGAAGATTTCACAGAGCCTCAGCCATGATTATGACTTATGAATATGCATACTTTAAATCTGGGAGACTTCCACGCTGTTTGGGAATTTTCCAGGCGAAGGATGTCGGAGCGTCCCACTGCTGCTGATGGAGAGACGCTAATATATTCAGAAGAAAACAAGAAAGGCATTGTCAGAGATGCTGCATGTACGTATCAGCGGGTGGCCACACAATGAGGTGGAAGCTCACAGATATGGCAATTAATATTTATGATTACAGATCTGCAGTCATAAATATCGCTCTGATATGAAGCTGCAGCTATAGGTTCCTGTCCTTGTATATTGAGCTGCGAAAAAGACACGAAAAAGACACAAAATGACAAAAAAAGACACAAAAAGGCACTAAATGACTAAAAGAAGACACAAAATGACTAAAAAAAAGACACAAAATGACCAAAAAAGACACAAAAAGGTACTAAATGACTAAAAGAAGACACAAAATGACTAAAAAAAGACACAAAATTACTAAAAAAAGTCACAAAATGACTAAAAGAAGACACAAAATGACTAAAAAAAGACACAAAATTACTTAAAAAAGTCACAAAATGACCAAAAAAGACACAAAAAGGCACTAAATGACTAAAAAAAAGTCACAAAATGACCAAAAAGACACAAAAAGACACAAAATGACTAAAAAAAGACACAAACAGTATGTATGTATGTATGTTTCTGCTTCAGATTTGTGTCCTACACAGACGGACGTCACACATGTGGACTGAGAGTGTTATGTACTTGATAAATAGCGATGCTGCACTGTGGCATCAAGCTGTTTCACATATATATATATATTTCCTTTTGGTTTATAGCGCTCGGTTGTTTTTGTGCTACTTTCTTTCGGCTCTGTGTGGTTTAGGTCAGGAGTCAGCAACCTTTACCAACTAAAAAAGAAGAAAGAAAAAAGAAAAATTTCATAATAGAGCCGCAAACCTTATTTTGAGCCATACTGTGAAGATGAAACAGCCTACTAAGTCTGAATGAAACTACCCATAAGGTCATAATGTACTGAATATACGTAAGCTGATACAAAATGACTAAAAGAAGAGACAAAATGACCAAAAGAGACACAAAAAAGATACAAAATGACTAAGAAGGGACACAAAAAGACACAAAATAACAAAAAAAAGACACGAAAAAGACACAAAATGACTACAAAAAGACACAAAATGACTACAAAAAGACACAAAATTACCAAAAAAGACACAAAATGACCTGAAAAGGATACAAAATAACTAAAAAACACACAACAAAAGACACAAATTACCAAAAAAGAAACAAAAAAGACACAAACAAAGACACAAAATGACTAATAAAATACACAAAATGACCAAAATTGTTCCTCTAAACACACAAGTCCCACTAGAATAAAAACCAGAGTTGATGACAGGATCACACACAATCACAAGATCACATTTATGTTGGTTTTTCTTTGTTTCTTTTTGGTTCCAAATGTTTTAATCCAGTAAGTCAGAATAAAAAATCAACTATTATTATCAGGTCATATAGGTGAAAAAAATATACCAACATGTCATTTAAACATGTTTTAAGTGGTGAATACAGGCAGGATGGAAAGGATTAAAAATGGACTAAATAGCCCAAAACTCCATAGAGTTAATATGTAAATTGTGGTCCTGATTCTGGCCCAGAAGGCGTCTTATCTGGACCTGGACCTGGACCTGGACCTGGACCTGGACCTGCAGCTGGTAAATTATTAACAAATATTTCATTTTGAGCATTTCTATTCTAACCAGCGCAGTATTTCTAGTCTTTCACAGCTCTCAGGAGAGCCACACAGCGTGCATAGTAAATCATCTCAGGTGATGCTGCTCAGCCAATCAAATCTGAGCATTACCATCAGCACACACACACACACACACACACACACACACACACGTAGCGTGGAGAAGGGAGGAGATACAACACTCAGAGAAATAACTGATTCAGAGAAAAGTAATTTCACATGCTGTGCTCTGAAAATAGAAACGTAGACATGAAAAAAGAAAATGCAATCAAAAATGGACAGAATGTTACATGTTCATGTTCTTCAGTTGGAAAACAGTTTGTCTCACGTCAGGGAAGTTTGAGGGTTTTTTGTCTTCCTCCTTGTTAAAAATTAAGAAATCGGCCAGTGAGTAGATTGTATTTTGTTTGTGGTTCTCACAGCATTGCACTAAATAAACTACTACCACTAGAACTACTTTCTACAGAAGAAATAGTCCCTGTGAGAATAATTAACAGGGACAGAGCCTGAAATAACTCCCTCGTATTCTTATTCACTACTCCCTATATAGTAGGTACATAATAGTTTATTCATTAGTGAGCAATAAATTGAGATTACAAATACTTATCAGTCGTCATTAACCTTCACTTCTGGTTGGTGTTTTGAGGACTCTTTATAGACCAGGGGTCTCAAACTCTAATTACCTGGGGGCCACTGGAGGCAGTATCAAAATGACCAAAAAAAGACACAAAATGACAGAAAAAAAACTAAATTACTTTAAAAAAAGACGCAAAATTACCAAAAAAAGACACAAAATGACTGAGAAAACACTAAATTACTTAAAAAAGACACAAAAAGACAAAAAAAAAACACACAAAGAGACACAAAATGACCAAAAAAGACACAAAATTACTTAAAAAAGAAACAGAATGACCAAAAAAAGACACAGAATTACCAAAAATTACACAAAATTATTTTTAAAACAGACACAAAATGACCAAAAAAGACGCAAAATTACTAAAAAAAGACACAACATGATTTAAAAAAGACACACAATTATTTTAAAAAGACACAAAATTACCAAAAACAGTAATTAAAGGGACCTTCCACACACAACACGGTAAAGTGGCATTCATATAAAACTCACATTAAACTTTCATATCAAAAAATATCGTCACGAGGGCCACGAGTTTGAGACCCCTGATATAGAGTTTTAAATTCTCCCAACACTAAATATAATGAACACTAAATATAGTGTAATATAGGATAGTAATTTCAGATTTAAATGTTGTAACCACAACAAATGGCATTCATTGAACATTTGTTTTATCATTGTGGAGGAAGAAAAGTCTCTGCAAGACTAGAAACTGAGGTAAATTACTTCTGTTTTTCTCTTTAAGTTTGGGTGTTTTGGCTCCCACAAATGAGGCTATATTTAGATTCTTCTCTGTTTCTATCAAAACAAAAGGTCATCATTTGTGTGTCTTACTTTCTACACACAGAAACACACATTACAGTAGTGTTGCTTGCAGCCTGCATGCTCTCTCTCTCTCTCTGCATATATGAGTGAGAGACTGAGGCTGATGCTGTGTCCAGGTGATGAATGACCCAGCGTGGATAAAGTACACAGCAATAACCTCCAGGCGATCCGGAGCGCACCCTGCAAATTTATCATTCAATTGTCGGAGGAGTTTATCAAGTATGTTTTCTCCCGTGTCTTCTGATTTATTTTACAATTTATAAAAGTCACTCTGAGTCAGCATTCGACAAGTGTCATTGCAGACAATACGCAGGAAAAAATCCAGGAACAGATCCAGAATTTCACACACGGTGACCCCTGGACAACAATACACGTGGCATTTCTGCAACGTCTATTAATTTGGTCATTTTGTGTCTTTTTTAGTCCTTTAGTCCAACATAAAATGTGAAATGCAACACAGGACATCCTATTAATGGAGTAGAATTGATAAATGGGTTTAAATTTAGCCTCGTAACAAAAAATAGTGTGTGTGTGTGTGTGTGTGTGTGTGTGTGTGTGTGTGCGTGTGCGTGTGTGTTTGAAACATGTGTATCTGGAGGAGTGTGCGCGCTTATGCGCATGTGTGTGTGTGTGTATCTGTAACTGTAATCACATCAAAGATCAAAGGCAATCAGATCAAAGCAATCAACAGAATTAACTGCCACCTGAATGTTACGGAACAGTGACAGCAGCCAGAGGTGGACAGACTGGAATTTCTGGCCTCGAACAGAAAGCATTTTTGGCAAAACCATAATACCTATCATTGATCCGACTTCACTTTGAGCGTCCTGAGTTCTTCCTGAACGTCTACATATGGGTTTTTGTTAAGAAAATTAAAAAAATAGCTTTGTGACAGCGATCTAAAAAAACTGTTACATCTCCCTTTTTCAGAAATCTTCCTGCATTTTTAATGTGGGAGCCAATGAGGCTGTTGGTGCGTGTTGGTGGCGCATCTGTGCGTCCTACGCCCAAACTATAACTCTGACAGCTTTACCAGAGGATTGTGAGGGAGAAGACACATTTTCTTACGTTTCTATGTATAAATTCTTTCTGTAGAGTGGAATTTGCAGCCTGGAGCGCAGTTTTCAAATTTAATACTTGACAATTTTTTCCCACCCTCACACACTGTGACACGAACATTCCGTGCAATACAAACCATTATAATCTCAGAATTTCTCCAAAAATGATCATGGTCATTGAACAGGGATTGATAAAAAACTATATGACCTATCGAAACGTGGATTAATACACCAATACACAAGACTTGTGTCTACTGTTTAAAGTTTAAATGGAGTCTCTAGGTGAAATTATGCCGGAGAAGTAGACGTTTAAAAATCTCCAATTATTGTTCTTTTTCGCTCATTTTTTTTTGGCCGTCCCATTCGTTTCAATGCAAAATTTTGGGCAGTTTCAAAAACTGGCCAAAAATGTATATTCCATAGAGATTAGTAGCGGGACGAAATTGCATCCGGAAGAGGAAGAAGAAAAAATCCACAGTATAACAACAGTGCTCGGTGCGATTGCCCCGTGGCTCTAATAAACTTTTTGAAATTAGCTACTTTTCCACATTTCTGTTGTATTGAGTATACGTCGCTTAGGGATTTATTTTACAATTTATAAAAGTGACTCTGAGTCAGCATTCGACAAGTGTCACTGCAGACAATATGCAGGAAAAAATCCAGGAACAGATCCAGAATTTCACACACGGTGACCCCACAGTGGCGTTTCTGCAACGTCTATTAATTTAGCAAATCGTTGAATTGTTACAACAGAGGAGCATGAGTGGTGCTGAGGCCAACAGTAGCTACAAACTAAACACATGACCTCTCTCTCTCTCTCTCTCTCTCTCTCTCTCTCTCTCTCTCTCTCTCTCTCTCTCTCTCTCGGCTCAGACGAGTGAGTGCGTGGGTTTGGTTTGGGCGGCGTGGTGTAGGAGGCACAGACCCTGCTGAGCCCCGTGGGCTATGCACACTCATCAGCACATGGAGAGCACTTCACTATCTAGCACAGAATATACATGCTCCCCCATTACACAAATGGGTCTACAGCAGAGGAAGAGTTGTCTCAGCAAAGCGCTTGTTTATTTCTCTCTAGCAGGCTAATTGTTAATCATTTTCTTTTTAATTGTGGTGGCGGGCCCGGCCTCTCAATCTCCAGTGGCAGGCCTCCCCAGGCTGGCCCGGCCTTAATGTGATGTTCAGTCTCATGTGTTCAGTGTTGCAGCAGCAGCAGCAGCAGCACTGAGCTCAGCATGGAGGAACCCTTGAGGGACATTACCAGGCCGCTGTGTTGAGTATGTGTAATTTTTTTTGGTAATTTTCTGTCTTTTTTTGGTCATCTTGTGCCTTTTTTGGTAACTTTGGGTCTTTTTTGGTAACTTTGTGTCTTTTTTGGTAACTTTGTCTCTTTTTTTGGTAACTTTGTGTCTTTTTTGGTAACTTTGTCTCTTTTTTTGATAACTTTGTGTCTTTTTTGGTAACTTTGTGTCTTTTTTGGTAACTTTGTCTCTTTTTTTGGTAACTTTGTGTCTTTTTTTGTCACTTTGTGTCATTTTTTGGTCATTTTGTGTCTTTTTTTCATCATTTTGTGCCTTTTTTTGGTCATTTTGTGTCTTGTTTTCATCATAATGTGTCTTTTTTGGTCATTTTGTGCCTTTTTTTTGGTCATTTTGTGTAATTTTTTGGTCATTTTGTGTCCTTTTTTCATCATTTTGTGCCTTTTTTCGTCATTTTGTGCCTTTTTTGGTAACTTTGTGTCTTTTTTGGTAACTTTGTGTCTTTTTTTGGTAACTTTGTGTCCTTTTTTTGGTCATTTTGTGCCTTTTTTTGGTCATTTTGTGTCATTTTTTGGTTATTTTGTGCCTTTTTTTTTGGTCATATCGTGAAAAAGTTGTCTCAGCAAACAGCTTGTTTATTTCTCTCTAGCAGGCTAATTGTTAACCATTTTCTTTTTAATTGTGGTGGCGGGCCCGGCCTCTCAATCTCCAGTGGCAGGCCTCCCCAGGCTGGCCCGGCCTTAATGTGATGTTCAGTCTCATGTGTTCAGTCTTGCAGCAGCAGCAGCAGCAGCACTGAGCTCAGCATGGAGGAACCCTTGAGGGACATTACCAGGCCAGCCTCTCCGATGTCTAATATGTAAGCTGCTTCTCAGGGAGCCTGGTCTCCGTCTTCTCTGCCCTGCTCTAGCGTCTCTCTCTGGGGGCTTGGCAGTGCCCATGTGGGGGTGGCAGTGATTGATGATGCCCACTTCGTTTAACACACTGTGGAAACCCAGCAGCAGATGGGGATCTACAGATGCATGCTCTGCTGCAAAGCTACATAAACCCAGGTCTTGAGTGTTGCTACACTGTGTCAGTGTGCTGATTTACAAGTGCAGTAGATCATGGAGCCATCTTTCCTAATCTAGATCATCCCACTGAACATGTATCATCCAATATGGCACATGACAGGAGAGGGCTAACTAATGATTCAAAGCACTGTATCACTCTGATACACTCTGGAGTCTGCAAAAGCTCCAAGTCATGACTTCTTCATGACATCCAGACTAGAAAACAAAGCAGCGTGGAGCCCTACTGTAAATTTACCTCTAAAGTTCTGGCTGTAAACTCCATGAGGCCAGTTTCAGTTTGATGATGATATTATATGAATCACATTTTATGTTGGGCTACAGGACTAAAAAATGACTAAAAATGACTAAAAAAGACACAAAAAGACTAAAAAAGACACAAAATGACACAAAATTATCAAAAAAGACACAAAATTATCAAAAAAAGACACAAAATAACTAAAAAAAGACACAAAATTATAAAAAAGAAACAAAATTATCAAAAAAAGACATAAATTGACAAAAAGACAAAAAATGAGAAGACAGAATGACCCACAAAAACACAGAAGACACAAAATGATCTAAATAAGACACAAAAGACACAAAATGAGAAGACAGAAGGACCCAAAAAAAACACAGAAGACACAAAATGACTAAAAAAAGACACAAAATGACCAAAAAAAGACACAGAATGACTAAAAAAAGACACAGAATGACTAAAAAAAAAGACACAAAATTATCTGAAAAAAGACACAAAATGACCAAAAAAAGACACAAAAAGACACAAAATGAGAAGACAGAAGGACACAAAAAAACACAGAAGACACAAAATGACTGAAAAAAAGACACAGAATGACTAAAAAAAGACACAAAATTATCTAAAAAAGACACAAAATGACCAAAAAAAGACACAAAATGAGAAGACTGAAGGACACAAAAAAACACAGAAGACACAAAATTACAAAAAAGAGACAGAATAACAAAAAGACACGAAAAGACACGAAAAGGATTCAAAAATGGACAGAATAGCCCTTTAAGGCGCCATAGAGTTAAAGACACGGAGCCTGTTTCAATATTCCTCTGCAGTGTGCGTTTTTCCACCCATTTTAAATGCATTAAGTATGAAATTGAATGCATGAGTGTTATGCTTGCATGAATGTCCTTATTATGCAGTTATTGGACCATTATCGCTGCGTTCATGTCCTGCAGTGTGCTGCCATGTCCGCACAAATTGCATTTGTGCTGCAGGTTACCACTTCATTCATTGTGAAGAAATTCCAACCCCCCATTTCCTCCAAGCGGCTTGATTTGACGTATTAATCTTATCAACTTTACACGAGTGCAGATGTGAATAACTTAAACATCCCAAAGTTATTTTCATGCAGAGGGGGAGAAGAGCGAAGGAGGAAGTTATTTGTCGGTCTGCTGAAGTGGGAGGAAGTTCCATTTAATTGGATTTTGATGTGCCCCGTTGTCATGGCACCCAGATCCCATCCGTACACATGAACTAACATGTGGGTCTGTGTGTGAGTGCATGTATGTGTGTGTGTGTGGAGTCAGCGAGAGACAAGGTGGAAGAGAAATGGAGGCAGAAAGACGGACGGGGGAACAAAAGAGGGAAGAATGATCTGACACAGGAAATGAGCTTCTATGAAGAGCGTTTAGTGATGGAGGTATGGCCAGAAATATTGATTGAGAGAAAGAAATAAATGTGTTTGGTGATTTGTCACACCGGGCTCCAGCTACAGCTGGTTAAGTGGCCACGGATCCCTTCACCAGTGGCAAGTGAAATGGCAGCCAAGAGGTTTAGTGCATGTGTAATGAAGGGACACAAAGTCCATCTGCATCTCAGTCTGCTTTGATGCTTTGATGTGGCATGTGCTCTATCTCCATTTATCTCCAAAGGAGACTCTATGAAACCCAGATTAGAAAGACACACACATCAATTGTCTGAGCCGGGTGTGGAGCGCAAAAACACAAAAACCCTCAGCATAAAACAAAAATTTTG
Source organism: Centropristis striata (assembly GCF_030273125.1). Lineage (NCBI taxonomy): Eukaryota > Metazoa > Chordata > Actinopteri > Perciformes > Serranidae > Centropristis > Centropristis striata. The sequence continues at coordinate 4,295,557 of NC_081524.1, read as the reverse complement.
AAAAACTTAATTAACTGGAGGAGAAAAAAAGACACAAAATGACCAAAAAAAGACATAAAATGACCCTAAAATGACACAAAAAAGACACAAAAAGACAAAAAATGACTAAAAATAGAAATAAAATGACAAAAATAGACACAAAATAATTAAAAAAGACACAACAACAGACACAAAAAGACTAAGAAAAGACACAAAATGACCCAAAAAAGACACAAAATTACCAAAAAAAAGACAAAATTACCAAAAAAAGACACAAAACAACTAAAAAAAGACACAAAATGACACAAAAAACACACAAAATGACTAAAAGAAGACACAAAATGACACAAAATGACTAAAAAAGGACACAAAATGACTAAAAAAAGGCACAAAAAGATACAAAATGACCAAAAAAAGACACAGAATGACAAAAAAAAAGACGCAAAATGATATAAAAAAGTGCATGTGTAATGAAGGGACACAAAGTCCATCTGCATCTCAGTCTGCTTTGATGCTTTGATGTGGCATGTGCTCTATCTCCATTTATCTCCAAAGGAGACTCTATGAAACCAGATTAGAAAGACACACACATCAATTGTCTGTGCCGGGTGTGGAGCGCAAAAAAACAAAAGCCCTCAGCATTAAACAAAAAATTTTTTGAACTTAATTAACTGGAGGAGAAAAAAAGACATAAAATGACTAAAAAAAGACACTAAAAGACACAAATTACCAAAAAAAAGACACAAAAAGACAAAAAATGGCTAAAAAAGACACAAAATAACAAAAAAAGACACAACAACAAACACAAAATGACTAAGAAAAGACACAAAATAACACAAAAAACACACAAAATGACTAAAAAAGGACACAAAATGACCAAAAAAATACAGAATGACCAAAAACAGACACAAAATGACTAAAAAAAGACCTCATCATACATCATAATTTTATGTTTTCCTCCTCTATTATCTTCTCCTTCATACAAACACAGGAGTGTTTTTCCAAATAACGTCTCCTGTAAATGATTTCAGGAGTGAGCAAAAACAGACAAAGACACACCAAAAGAAACACAAAAACAAACAGAACACACACATAAAAGCCACAAAAACAAGCACAAAAATTACAAAAAAAGACAAATAAAACATATACAAAAAACACTTCTTTTTTTTTACAAAACACCCACACAGAAACCCACATAAAAACACACAAAAACACACCAAAAAAAACACAAAAACACAGACCACCCACATAAAACCCACAAAAATTCCCAAAAAAATACAAAATTACAAGACACAAAATGACCAAAAAAAGACAGAATGACCAAAAACAAACACAAAATGACAAAAAAAGACACAAAATAACTAAAAAAGACACAGCAACAGACAGAAAATGACTAAGAAAAGACACAAAATTACAAAAAAGACACAAAATTACCAAAAAAGACAGAATGACCAAAAACAGACACAAAATGGATAAAATTACAAAAAACACACAAAAAATAGCCCAAAATCACACAAAAAATCTGCAAACACAAAAGATTGCATTACAAATGTTGAAATGCACACTGCAAAATCTGAAAAATCTCTGCAAAAAAAAATTAAAACCCATTAAAACGAATCAAATATTATTATTTATTATTAATATTATTTCAACCACTGATATCTGATAAACACACAAAATGATATAATATGAAAATGACATGGAGCACAGCAAGTCATCGTCCATTATTTAAAGCAGCGAGACTCATTTAGTCTCTTAAAAGCCTCCTCTATTATCTTCTCCTTCATACAAACACAAGAGTGTTTTTCCAAATAACATCTCCTGTAAATGATTTCAGGAGTGAGCACTTCGGGAACTCCTCTCCAAATAAACGGCTAACAGAAGTAGGATGTGCTTGTTTTCCGTGTCCTCAAAAAGAAGAGTCTTTCTCTTCCTCGTTCCCTGTGAGTGTGTGAGTGGATTGGCTAAAGCTCCCTGGTGCACAGTTAAGCTACAAGAGCTCCCCGTGTCAATATTAGTGTTTACATTCACACTCGGCTGTGACTCTGTTTGGTGCTTGTGAGGATGGATGGTTAATCTGGCCTTATGTCACTCTTAACATCCTGGCAACTGGCCCGATTTATAGACTAATGACTCTGTTTCAGTGGACTGGGACACACAATTAATTCAACACAGTCAATCAGTTACTTCTGCTGCTTTTTACACACCGATGATGGCATTTACTTTTTTTTTTCTCTGTCTTACAACAACATAAACTACAACAACGTAGGCTACATATACATACTCACATAGACACCATTATACAGATGTACATAAACCATAGACTGTATATAAATAATGTGTGGAGCGCAAAAACAAAATTTTTTTTGAACTTAATTAACTGGAGGAGAAAAAAAGACACAAAATGACCAAAAAAAGACATAAAATGACAAAAAAAGAGACAAAAAATACTCACATAGACACCATTATACAGATGTACATAAACCATAGACTGTATATAAATAATGTGTGGAGCGCAAAAACAAAAAATTTTTTGAACTTAATTAACTGGAGGAGAAAAAAAGACACAAAATGACCAAAAAAAGACATAAAATGACAAAAAAAGAGACAAAAAATACTCACATAGACACCATTATACAGATGTACATAAACCATAGACTGTATATAAATAATGTGTGGAGCGCAAAAACAAAAAATTTTTTGAACTTAATTAACTGGAGGAGAAAAAAAGACACAAAATGACCAAAAAAAGACATAAAATGACAAAAAAAGAGACAAAAAGACAAAAAAAACTAAAATAAGACACAAAATGACAGAAAAGACACAAAATAACTAAAAAAGACACAACAACAGTAAATAATAGTAAACAGTAAATAATATAAATAATGGACGTAGTCACCGTGACGTCACTTGTTGGTTTGTGGCCCGTTGGAAGCATCGAGTTCATCGATATACTCGTCGCCATCTTGTTTCCGATACAGGAAGCAGACCTTATTTGGACTGTGGAGGAGGAGAGGGATCTGATCACTGACTACACAGCAAAATCAGGAGTTTTAATTCAACTCACATAGTGTTAAATTTAACACTTTTTCTGAGTTTATATAGTATATCTCACAGATTCTGAGTTAAAATTACACTTTGAAAAGTGTTAATATTTTAACTCTTTAATTGTGTTAAATATTTGACACCCTTGGTGTGGTTTAATGACACCACATAAATGCACTTTTAACTCCAAATTGTGGTATTCCTTTTCACTTTGAGTGTTAATTTTTAGCATATATCGTGTTATTTTATGACTCAAAGTGTATTTTCAACACTAAAATCATGTTACTCCCTTTCACTGAGTGTTCATTTTTAACATACATTGTGTTACTTTGACACATTAAAGTGTATTTCTAACCCTAAAATCATGCTATTTCCTTTCACTAATGTGATAATTAACATTCAATGTTTTGTTTTACGATACATTAAAAGTGCATTCTGTCTTTAGCCGAACATACAAGTCACAAAATGTGAAAATCAGCTCCAACTGAAGTGACTCTAACTCAGGTGTTTACATGTAACAACGCTGGCAGAGCTTTTTGATCACTACAAGTGTTAAAAGAACTCCAAAATCAACACTCACCAACTCAAAATTATTAACACTGAAAAAACAACACTACAGATTTTCCTGACTACAGCCTCTCTACACCTCAGTCTCTATCCTTCATCTATCCTTCATCCTTCCTTCATACATCCTTCATCTATCCTTCATCTATCCTTCATCAATCCTTCATCTATCCTTCATCCATCCTTCATCTATCCTTCATCAATCCTTCATCTATCCTTCATCTATCCTTCATCCATCCTTCATCCATCCTTCATCTATCCTTCATCTATCCTTCATCCATCCTTCATCCATCCTTCATCTATCCTTCATCTATCCTTCATCCATCCTTCATCTATCCTTCATACATCCTTCATCTATCCTTCATCTATCCTTCATCCATCCTTCATCTATCCTTCATCCATCCTTCATCTATCCTTCATACATCCTTCATCTATCCTTCATCCATCCTTCATCTATCCTTCATCTATCCTTCATCCATCCTTCATCTATCCTTCATACATCCTTCATCTATCCTTCATCCATCCTTCATCCATCCTTCATCTATCCTTCATCCATCCTTCATCTATCCTTCATCCATCCTTCATCTATCCTTCATCTATCCTTCATCTATCCTTCATCTATCCTTCATCCATCCTTCATCTATCCTTCATCTATCCTTCATCCATCCTTCATCTATCCTTCATACATCCTTCATCTATCCTTCATCCATCCTTCATCTATCCTTCATCTATCCTTCATCCATCCTTCATCTATCCTTCATCCATCCTTCAGCTATCCTTCATCTATCCTTCATCCATCCTTCATCTATCCTTCATCCATCCTTCATCTATCCTTCATCCATCCTTCATCCATCCTTCATCCATCCTTCATCTATCCTTCATCTATCCTTCATCTATCCTTCATCCATCCTTCATCCATCCTTCATCCATCCTTCATCTATCCTTCATACATCCTTCATCTATCCTTCATCCATCCTTCATCCATCCTTCATCAATCCTTCATCTATCCTTCATCCATCCTTCATCCATCCTTCATCCATCCT